>NW_025316691.1:92500-107500 GCF_910594005.1 Cervus elaphus | reverse complement strand
TTCATACCTTTTCATGCTCCTCGCATTTTTCACACCTTTTCATGCTCCTCCCATTTTTCACACCTTTTCATGCTCCTCCCATTTTTCACACCTTTTCATGCTCCTGGTCTTTCTTTTTTTTTTTTTTGCTCCTCGCATTTTCACACCTTTTCATGCTCCTCGCATTTTTCACACCTTTTCCTGCTCCTGGTCTTTTTTTTTTTTTTTTTGCTCCTCGCATTTTTCACACCTTTTCAAGCTCCTTGTCTTTTTTTTTTTTGCTCCTCACATTTTTCACACCTTTTCATGCTCCTCGCATTTTTCACACCTTTTCATGCTCGTCGCATTTTTCGCACCTTTTCATGCTCCCCGCATTTTTCGCACCTTTTCATGCTCGTCGCATTTTTCACACCTTTTCATGCTCCCCGCATTTTTCACACCTTTTCATGCTCCTGGTCTTTTTTTTTTTTTTGCTCCTCGCCTTTTTCACACCTTTTCATGCTCCTGGTCCTTTTTTTTTTTTTTTTTTTTTTTTTGCTCCTCGCATTTTTCGCACCTTTTCATGCTCGTCGCATTTTTCACACCTTTTCATGCTCGTCGCATTTTTCGCACCTTTTCATGCTCGTCGCATTTTTCGCACCTTTTCATGCTCGTCGCATTTTTCGCACCTTTTCATGCTCGTCGCATTTTTCGCCCCTTTTCATGCTCGTCGCATTTTTCACACCTTTTCATGCTCCTGGTCCTTTTTTTTTTTTTTTTTTTTTTTTTTTTTTGCTCGTCGCATTTTTCGCACCTTTTCATGCTCGTCGCATTTTTAGCACCTTTTCATGCTCGTCGCATTTTTCGCACCTTTTCATGCTCGTCGCATTTTTCGCACCTTTTCATGCTCGTCGCATTTTTCACACCTTTTCATGCTCCTGGTCCTTTTTTTTTTTTTTTTTTTTTTTTGCTCCTCGCATTTTTCACACCTTTTCATGCTCGTCGCATTTTTCGCACCTTTTCATGCTCGTCGCATTTTTCGCACCTTTTCATGCTCGTCGCATTTTTCGCACCTTTTCATGCTCGTCGCATTTTTCGCACCTTTTCATGCTCGTCGCATTTTTCACACCTTTTCATGCTCCTGGTCCTTTTTTTTTTTTTTTTTTTTTTTTGCTCCTCGCATTTTTCACACCTTTTCATGCTCGTCGCATTTTTCGCACCTTTTCATGCTCGTCGCATTTTTCACACCTTTTCATGCTCGTCGCATTTTTCGCACCTTTTCATGCTCGTCGCATTTTTCGCACCTTTTCATGCTCGTCGCATTTTTCGCACCTTTTCATGCTCGTCGCATTTTTCACACCTTTTCATGCTCCTGGTCCTTTTTTTTTTTTTTTTTTTTTTTTTTTTTTTTGCTCGTCGCATTTTTCGCACCTTTTCATGCTCGTCGCATTTTTAGCACCTTTTCATGCTCGTCGCATTTTTCGCACCTTTTCATGCTCGTCGCATTTTTCGCACCTTTTCATGCTCGTCGCATTTTTCACACCTTTTCATGCTCCTGGTCCTTTTTTTTTTTTTTTTTTTTTTTTTGCTCCTCGCATTTTTCACACCTTTTCATGCTCGTCGCATTTTTCGCACCTTTTCATGCTCGTCGCATTTTTCGCACCTTTTCATGCTCGTCGCATTTTTCGCACCTTTTCATGCTCGTCGCATTTTTCGCACCTTTTCATGCTCGTCGCATTTTTCACACCTTTTCATGCTCCTGGTCCTTTTTTTTTTTTTTTTTTTTTTTTTGCTCCTCGCATTTTTCACACCTTTTCATGCTCGTCGCATTTTTCGCACCTTTTCATGCTCGTCGCATTTTTCACACCTTTTCATGCTCGTCGCATTTTTCGCACCTTTTCATGCTCGTCGCATTTTTCGCACCTTTTCATGCTCGTCGCATTTTTCGCACCTTTTCATGCTCGTCGCATTTTTCGCACCTTTTCATGCTCGTCGCATTTTTCACACCTTTTCATGCTCCTGGTCCTTTTTTTTTTTTTTTTTTTTTTTTTTTTTTTTGCTCGTCGCATTTTTCGCACCTTTTCATGCTCGTCGCATTTTTAGCACCTTTTCATGCTCGTCGCATTTTTCGCACCTTTTCATGCTCGTCGCATTTTTCGCACCTTTTCATGCTCGTCGCATTTTTCACACCTTTTCATGCTCCTGGTCCTTTTTTTTTTTTTTTTTTTTTTTTTTTTTTTTTTTTTGCTCGTCGCATTTTTCGCACCTTTTCATGCTCGTCGCATTTTTCGCACCTTTTCATGCTCGTCGCATTTTTCACACCTTTTCATGCTCGTCGCATTTTTCACACCTTTTCATGCTCGTCGCATTTTTCGCACCTTTTCATGCTCGTCGCATTTTTCGCACCTTTTCATGCTCGTCGCATTTTTCGCACCTTTTCATGCTCGTCGCATTTTTCACACCTTTTCATGCTCCTGGTCCTTTTTTTTTTTTTTTTTTTTTTTTTGCTCCTCGCATTTTTCACACCTTTTCATGCTCGTCGCATTTTTCGCATCTTTTCATGCTCGTCGCATTTTTCACACCTTTTCATGCTCGTCGCATTTTTCGCACCTTTTCATGCTCGTCGCATTTTTCGCACCTTTTCATGCTCGTCGCATTTTTCGCACCTTTTCATGCTCGTCGCATTTTTCGCACCTTTTCATGCTCGTCGCATTTTTCACACCTTTTCATGCTCCTGGTCCTTTTTTTTTTTTTTTTTTTTTTTTTTTTTTTTGCTCGTCGCATTTTTCGCACCTTTTCATGCTCGTCGCATTTTTAGCACCTTTTCATGCTCGTCGCATTTTTCGCACCTTTTCATGCTCGTCGCATTTTTCGCACCTTTTCATGCTCGTCGCATTTTTCACACCTTTTCATGCTCCTGGTCCTTTTTTTTTTTTTTTTTTTTTTTTTTGCTCCTCGCATTTTTCACACCTTTTCATGCTCGTCGCATTTTTCGCACCTTTTCATGCTCGTCGCATTTTTCGCACCTTTTCATGCTCGTCGCATTTTTCGCACCTTTTCATGCTCGTCGCATTTTTCGCACCTTTTTATGTTCGTCGCATTTTTCACACCTTTTCATGCTCCTGGTCCTTTTTTTTTTTTTTTTTTTTTTTTTTTTTTTGCTCCTCGCATTTTTCACACCTTTTCATGCTCCTGGTCCTTTTTTTTTTTTTTTTTTTTTTTTTGCTCCTCGCATTTTTCACACCTTTTCATGCTCGTCGCATTTTTCGCACCTTTTCATGCTCGTCGCATTTTTCGCACCTTTTCATGCTCGTCGCATTTTTCGCACCTTTTCATGCTCCTCGCATTTTTCACACCTTTTCATGCTCGTCGCATTTTTCGCACCTTTTCATGCTCGTCGCATTTTTCGCACCTTTTCATGCTCGTCGCATTTTTCGCACCTTTTCATGCTCGTCGCATTTTTCGCACCTTTTCATGCTCGTCGCATTTTTCACACCTTTTCATGCTCCTGGTCCTTTTTTTTTTTTTTTTTTTTTTTTTGCTCCTCGCATTTTTCACACCTTTTCATGCTCGTCGCATTTTTCGCACCTTTTCATGCTCGTCGCATTTTTCGCACCTTTTCATGCTCGTCGCATTTTTCGCACCTTTTCATGCTCGTCGCATTTTTCACACCTTTTCATGCTCCTGGTCCTTTTTTTTTTTTTTTTTTTTTTTTTGCTCCTCGCATTTTTCACACCTTTTCATGCTCGTCGCATTTTTCGCACCTTTTCATGCTCGTCGCATTTTTCGCACCTTTTCATGCTCGTCGCATTTTTCGCACCTTTTCATGCTCGTCGCATTTTTCACACCTTTTCATGCTCCTGGTCCTTTTTTTTTTTTTTTTTTTTTTTTTCTCCTCGCATTTTTCACACCTTTTCATGCTCCTGGTCTTCCTTTCTTTCTTTTTTTTTTTTTTTTTTTGCTCCTCGCAGCTTTCACACCATTTCATGTTCCTGGTCTTTTTTTTTTTGCTCCTCGCATTTTTCACACCTTATCATGCTCCTGGTCTTTTTTTTTTTTTTTTGCTCCTCGCATTTTTCACAAGTTTTCATGCTCCTGGTCTTTTTTTTTTTTTACTCCTCGCATTTTTCACACCTTTTCATGCTCCTGGTCTTTCTTTTTTTTTTTTTTTTTTTTGCTCCTCGCATTTTTCACACCTTTTCATGCTCCTGGTCTTTTTTTTTTTTTTGCTCCTCGCATTTCTCACACCTTTTCATGCTCCTGGTCTTTTTTTTTTTTTTTTTTTTGCTCCTCGAATTTTTCACACCTTTTCATGCTCCTCGCATTTTTCACACCTCTTCATGCTCCTCGCATTTTTCACACCTCTTCATGCTCCTCGCATTTTTCACAACTTTTCATGCTCGTCGCATTTTTCACACCTTTTCATGCTCCTGGTCTTTCTTTTTTTTTTT
Organism: Cervus elaphus; assembly: GCF_910594005.1. NCBI lineage: Eukaryota > Metazoa > Chordata > Mammalia > Artiodactyla > Cervidae > Cervus > Cervus elaphus. The sequence continues at coordinate 103,091 of NW_025316691.1, read as the reverse complement.
TTGCTCCTCGCATTTTTCACACCTTTTCATGCTGCTGGTCTTTTTTTTTTTTTTTTGCTCCTCGCATTTTTCACACCTTTTCATGCTAATGGTCTTTCTTTTTTTTTTTTTGCTCCTCGCATTTTTCACACCTTTTCATGCTCCTCGTATTTTTCACACCTTTTCATGCACCTCGCATTTTTACACCTTTTCATGCTCCTTGTATTTTTTTTTTTTGCTCCTCGCATTTTTCACACATTTTCATGCTCCTTGCATTTTTCAAACCTTTTCACGCTCCTCGCATTTTTCACTCCTTTTCATGCTACTTGCATTTTTCACACCTTTTCATGCTCCTCGTTTTTTTTTTTCTCCTCGCATTTTTGACACCTTTTCATGCTCCTCGCATTTTTCACACCTTTTCATGCTCCTTGCATTTTTCACACCTTTCATGCTCCTTGTATTTTTTTTTTGGTCCTCGCATTTTTCACACCTTTTCATGATCCTTGCATTTTTCACACCTTTTCATGCTCCTCGCATTTTTGCACCTTTTCATGTTCCTTGTATTTTTTTTTTGCTCCTCGCATTTTTTACACCTTATCATGCTCCTTGCATTTTTCACACCTTTTCATGCTCTTCGTCTTTTGCTTTTTTTTTTCTCCTCATATTTTTCACACCTTTTCATGCTCCTTGCATTTTACACACCTTTTCATGCTCTTCGTCTTTTTTTTTTGCTCCTCGCATTTTTCACACCTTTTCAAGCTCCTTGTCTTTTTTTTTTTTGCTCCTCACATTTTTCACACCTTTTCATGCTCCTCGCATTTTTCATACCTTTTCATGCTCCTCGCATTTTTCACACCTTTTCATGCTCCTCCCATTTTTCACACCTTTTCATGCTCCTGGTCTTTTTTTTTTTTTTTTTTCTCCTCGCATTTTTCACACCTTTTCATGCACCTCGCATTTTTCACACCTTTTCATGCTCCTCGCATTTTTCACACCTTTTCATGCTCCTGGTCTTTCTTTTTTTTTTTTTGCTCCTCGCATTTTTCACACCTTTTCAAGCTCCTTGTCTTTTTTTTTTTTGCTCCTCACATTTTTCACACCTTTTCATGCTCCTCGCATTTTTCATACCTTTTCATGCTCCTCGCATTTTTCACACCTTTTCATGCTCCTCCCATTTTTCACACCTTTTCATGCTCCTGGTCTTTTTTTTTTTTTTTTTTCTCCTCGCATTTTTCACACCTTTTCATGCACCTCGCATTTTTCACACCTTTTCATGCTCCTCGCATTTTTCACACCTTTTCATGCTCCTCGCATTTTTCACACCATTTCATGCTCCTCGTATTTTTCACACCTTTTCATGCACCTCGCATTTTTACACCTTTTCATGCTCCTTGTATTTTTTTTTTTTGCTCCTCGCATTTTTCACACATTTTCATGCTCCTTGCATTTTTCAAACCTTTTCACGCTCCTCGCATTTTTCACTCCTTTTCATGCTACTTGCATTTTTCACACCTTTTCATGCTCCTCGTTTTTTTTTTTCTCCTCGCATTTTTGACACCTTTTCATGCTCCTCGCATTTTTCACACCTTTTCATGCTCCTTGCATTTTTCACACCTTTTCATGCTCTTCGTCTTTTGCTTTTTTTTTTTCTCCTCATATTTTTCACACCTTTTCATGCTCCTTGCATTTTACACACCTTTTCATGCTCTTCGTCTTTTTTTTTTGCTCCTCGCATTTTTCACACCTTTTCAAGCTCCTTGTCTTTTTTTTTTTTGCTCCTCACATTTTTCACACCTTTTCATGCTCCTCGCATTTTTCATACCTTTTCATGCTCCTCGCATTTTTCACACCTTTTCATGCTCCTCCCATTTTTCACACCTTTTCATGCTCCTCGCATTTTTCACACCTTTTCATGATCCACGCATTTTTCACACCTTTTCATGCTCCTCGCATTTTTCACACCTTTTCATGGTCCTCGCATTTTTCACTCCTATTCATGCTCCTCGAATTTTTCACACCTTTTCATGCTCCTCTCATTTTTCACACCTTTTCATGCTCCTCGTATTTATCACACCTTTTCATGCACCTCGAATTTTTCATACCTTTTCATGCTCCTTGCATTTTTCACACCTTTTCATGCTCCTCGTATTTTTCTTTTTTTTTTTTGTTCCTCGCATTTTTCACACCTTTTCATGCTCCTTGCATTTTTCACACCTTTTCAGGCTCATCATCTTTTTTTTTTTTTGCTCCTCGCATTTTTCACACCTTTTCATGCTCCTCGCATTTTTCACACCTTTTCATGCTCCTCGTCTTTTTTTTTTTTTTGCTCCTCGCATTTTTCACACCTTTTCATGCTCATCATCTTTTATTTTTTTTTGCTCCTCGCATTTTTCTCACCTTTTCATGCTCCTCGCTTTTTTCACACCTTTTCATGCTCCTCGTATTTTTCTTTTTTTTTTTCTCCTCACATTTTTCACACCTTTTCATGCTCCTCGTATTTTTCTTCTTTTTTTTTTTTTTGCTCCTCGCATTTTTCACATCTTTTCATGCTCCTGGTCTTTTTTTTTTTTTTTGCTCCTCGCATTTTTCACACCTTTTCATGCTCCTGGTCTTTTTTTTTTTTTTGCTCCTCGCATTTTTCACACCTTTTCATGCTCCTGGTCTTTTTTTTTTTTTTTTTTTTTGCTCCTCGCATTTTTCACACCTTTTCATGCTCCTGGTCTTTCTTTTTTTTTTTTTTTTTTTTTTGCTCCTCGCATTTTTCACACCTTCTCATGCTCCTGGTCTTTTTTTTTTTTTTTTTCTCCTCGCATTTTTCACACATTTTCATGCTCCTGGTCTTTATTTTTTTTTTTGCTCCTCGAATTTTTCACACCTTTTCATGCTCCTGGTGTTTCTTTTTTTTTTTTGCTCCTCGAATTTTTCACACCTTTTCATGCTCCTCGCATTTTTCACACCTCTTCATGCTCCTCGCATTTTTCACAACTTTTCATGCTCGTCGCATTTTTCAAACCTTTTCATGCTCCTGGTCTTTCTTTTTTTTTTTTTTGCTCCCCGCATTTTTCACACCTTTTCATGCTCCTGGTCTTTCTTTATTTTTTTTTTTTTTGTGCTCCTCGCATTTTTCACACCTTTTCATGCTCCTGGTCTTTTTTTTTTTTTTTGCTCCTCGCATTTCTCACACCTTTTCATGCTCCTCGCATTTTTCACACCTCTTCATGCTCCTCGCATTTTTCACAACTTTTCATGCTCGTCGCATTTTTCAAACCTTTTCATGCTCCTGGTCTTTCTTTTTTTTTTTTTTGCTCCCCGCATTTTTCACACCTTTTCATGCTCCTGGTCTTTCTTTTTTTTTTTTTGCTCCTCGCATTTTTCACACCTTTTCATGCTCCTGGTCTTTTTTTTTTTTTTGCTCCTCGCATTTTTCACACCTTTTCAGGCTCCTGGTCTTTTTTTTTTTTTTTTTTTGCTCCTCGAATTTTTCACACCTTTTCATGCTCGTCGCATTTTTCACACCTTTTCATGCTCCTCGCATTTTTCACACCTTTTCATGCTCGTCGCATTTTTCACACCTTTACATGCTCCTCGCCGTTTTCACACCTTTTCATGCTCCTCGCATTTTTCACACCTTTTCATGCTCGTCGCATTTTTCGCACCTTTTCATGCTCGTCGCATTTTTCGCACCTTTTCATGCTCGTCGCATTTTTCGCACCTTTTCATGCTCCTGGTCCTTTTTTTTTTTTTTTTTTTTTTTTTTTTTTGATCCTCGCATTTTTCGCACCTTTTCATGCTCCTGGTCCTTTTTTTTTTTTTTTTTTTTTTTTGCTCCTCGCATTTTTCACACCTTTTCATGCTCGTCGCATTTTTCGCACCTTTTCATGCTCGTCGCATTTTTCGCACCTTTTCATGTTCGTCGCATTTTTCACACCTTTTCATGCTCCTGGTCCTTTTTTTTTTTTTTTTTTTTTTTGCTCCTCGCCTTTTTCACACCTTTTCATGCTCCTGGTCTTTTTTTTTTTTTTGCTCCTCGCCTTTTTCACACCTTTTCATGCTCCTGGTCTTTTTTTTTTTTTTTTGCTCCTCGCATTTTTCGCACCTTTTCATGCTCGTCGCATTTTTCGCACCTTTTCATGTTCGTCGCATTTTTCACACCTTTTCTTGCTCCTGGTCCTTTTTTTTTTTTTTTTTTTTTTTTTTTTTTTTTTTTGCTCGTCGCATTTTTCACACCTTTTCATGCTCCTGGTCCTTTTTTTTTTTTTTTTGCTCCTCGCATTTTTCACACCTTTTCATGCTCCTGGTCCTTTTTTTTTTTTTTTTTTTTTTTTTTTTTTTTTTGCTCGTCGCATTTTTCGCACCTTTTCATGCTCCTGGTCCTTTTTTTTTTTTTTTTTTTTTTTTTTTTTTTTTTTTTGCTCCTCGCATTTTTCACACCTTTTCATGCTCGTCGCATTTTTCGCACCTTTTCATGCTCCCCGCATTTTTCGCACCTTTTCATGCTCGTCGCATTTTTCACACCTTTTCATGCTCCCCGCATTTTTCACACCTTTTCATGCTCCTGGTCTTTTTTTTTTTTTTGCTCCTCGCCTTTTTCACACCTTTTCATGCTCCTGGTCCTTTTTTTTTTTTTTTTTTTTTTTTTGCTCCTCGCATTTTTCGCACCTTTTCATGCTCGTCGCATTTTTCACACCTTTTCATGCTCGTCGCATTTTTCGCACCTTTTCATGCTCGTCGCATTTTTCGCACCTTTTCATGCTCGTCGCATTTTTCGCACCTTTTCATGCTCGTCGCATTTTTCGCACCTTTTCATGCTCGTCGCATTTTTCACACCTTTTCATGCTCCTGGTCCTTTTTTTTTTTTTTTTTTTTTTTTTGCTCCTCGCATTTTTCACACCTTTTCATGCTCGTCGCATTTTTCGCACCTTTTCATGCTCGTCGCATTTTTCGCACCTTTTCATGCTCGTCGCATTTTTCGCACCTTTTCATGCTCGTCGCATTTTTCGCACCTTTTCATGCTCGTCGCATTTTTCACACCTTTTCATGCTCCTGGTCCTTTTTTTTTTTTTTTTTTTTTTTTGCTCCTCGCATTTTTCACACCTTTTCATGCTCGTCGCATTTTTCGCACCTTTTCATGCTCGTCGCATTTTTCACACCTTTTCATGCTCGTCGCATTTTTCGCACCTTTTCATGCTCGTCGCATTTTTCGCACCTTTTCATGCTCGTCGCATTTTTCGCACCTTTTCATGCTCGTCGCATTTTTCGCACCTTTTCATGCTCGTCGCATTTTTCACACCTTTTCATGCTCCTGGTCCTTTTTTTTTTTTTTTTTTTTTTTTTTTTTTTTGCTCGTCGCATTTTTCGCACCTTTTCATGCTCGTCGCATTTTTAGCACCTTTTCATGCTCGTCGCATTTTTCGCACCTTTTCATGCTCGTCGCATTTTTCGCACCTTTTCATGCTCGTCGCATTTTTCACACCTTTTCATGCTCCTGGTCCTTTTTTTTTTTTTTTTTTTTTTTTGCTCCTCGCATTTTTCACACCTTTTCATGCTCGTCGCATTTTTCGCACCTTTTCATGCTCGTCGCATTTTTCGCACCTTTTCATGCTCGTCGCATTTTTCGCACCTTTTCATGCTCGTCGCATTTTTCGCACCTTTTTATGTTCGTCGCATTTTTCACACCTTTTCATGCTCCTGGTCCTTTTTTTTTTTTTTTTTTTTTTTTTTTTTTTGCTCCTCGCATTTTTCACACCTTTTCATGCTCCTGGTTCTTTTTTTTTTTTTTTTTTTTTTTTTTTGCTCCTCGCATTTTTCACACCTTTTCATGCTCGTCGCATTTTTCGCACATTTTCATGCTCGTCGCATTTTTCGCACCTTTTCATGCTCGTCGCATTTTTCGCACCTTTTCATGCTCCTCGCATTTTTCACACCTTTTCATGCTCGTCGCATTTTTCGCACCTTTTCATGCTCGTCGCATTTTTCACACCTTTTCATGCTCCTGGTCCTTTTTTTTTTTTTTTTTGCTCCTCGCATTTTTCACACCTTTTTTTTCTCCTGGTCCTTTTTTTTTTTTTTTTTTTTTTTTTTGCTCCTCGCATTTTTCACACCTTTTCATGCTCGTCGCATTTTTCGCACCTTTTCATGCTCGTCGCATTTTTCGCACCTTTTCATGCTCGTCGCATTTTTCGCACCTTTTCATGCTCCTCGCATTTTTCACACCTTTTCATGCTCGTCGCATTTTTCGCACCTTTTCATGCTCGTCGCATTTTTCGCACCTTTTCATGCTCGTCGCATTTTTCGCACCTTTTCATGCTCGTCGCATTTTTCGCACCTTTTCATGCTCGTCGCATTTTTCACACCTTTTCATGCTCCTGGTCCTTTTTTTTTTTTTTTTTTTTTTTTTGCTCCTCGCATTTTTCACACCTTTTCATGCTCGTCGCATTTTTCGCACCTTTTCATGCTCGTCGCATTTTTCGCACCTTTTCATGCTCGTCGCATTTTTCGCACCTTTTCATGCTCGTCGCATTTTTCACACCTTTTCTTGCTCCTGGTCCTTTTTTTTTTTTTTTTTTTTTTTGCTCCTCGCATTTTTCCCACCTTTTCATGCTCGTCGCATTTTTCGCACCTTTTCATGCTCGTCGCATTTTTCGCACCTTTTCATGCTCGTCGCATTTTTCGCACCTTTTCATGCTCGTCGCATTTTTCACACCTTTTCATGCTCCTGGTCCTTTTTTTTTTTTTTTTTTTTTTTTTCTCCTCGCATTTTTCACACCTTTTCATGCTCCTGGTCTTCCTTTCTTTCTTTTTTTTTTTTTTTTTTTGCTCCTCGCAGCTTTCACACCATTTCATGTTCCTGGTCTTTTTTTTTTTGCTCCTCGCATTTTTCACACCTTATCATGCTCCTGGTCTTTTTTTTTTTTTTTTGCTCCTCGCATTTTTCACAAGTTTTCATGCTCCTGGTCTTTTTTTTTTTTTACTCCTCGCATTTTTCACACCTTTTCATGCTCCTGGTCTTTCTTTTTTTTTTTTTTTTTTTTTGCTCCTCGCATTTTTCACACCTTTTCATGCTCCTGGTCTTTTTTTTTTTTTTGCTCCTCGCATTTCTCACACCTTTTCATGCTCCTGGTCTTTTTTTTTTTTTTTTTTTTTGCTCCTCGAATTTTTCACACCTTTTCATGCTCCTCGCATTTTTCACACCTCTTCATGCTCCTCGCATTTTTCACACCTCTTCATGCTCCTCGCATTTTTCACAACTTTTCATGCTCGTCGCATTTTTCACACCTTTTCATGCTCCTGGTCTTTCTTTTTTTTTTTTTGCTCCTCGCATTTTTCACACCTTTTCATGCTGCTGGTCTTTTTTTTTTTTTTTTGCTCCTCGCATTTTTCACACCTTTTCATGCTAATGGTCTTTCTTTTTTTTTTTTTGCTCCTCGCATTTTTCACACCTTTTCATGCTCCTCGTATTTTTCACACCTTTTCATGCACCTCGCATTTTTACACCTTTTCATGCTCCTTGTATTTTTTTTTTTTGCTCCTCGCATTTTTCACACATTTTCATGCTCCTTGCATTTTTCAAACCTTTTCACGCTCCTCGCATTTTTCACTCCTTTTCATGCTACTTGCATTTTTCACACCTTTTCATGCTCCTCGTTTTTTTTTTTCTCCTCGCATTTTTGACACCTTTTCATGCTCCTCGCATTTTTCACACCTTTTCATGCTCCTTGCATTTTTCACACCTTTCATGCTCCTTGTATTTTTTTTTTGGTCCTCGCATTTTTCACACCTTTTCATGATCCTTGCATTTTTCACACCTTTTCATGCTCCTCGCATTTTTGCACCTTTTCATGTTCCTTGTATTTTTTTTTTGCTCCTCGCATTTTTTACACCTTATCATGCTCCTTGCATTTTTCACACCTTTTCATGCTCTTCGTCTTTTGCTTTTTTTTTTCTCCTCATATTTTTCACACCTTTTCATGCTCCTTGCATTTTACACACCTTTTCATGCTCTTCGTCTTTTTTTTTTGCTCCTCGCATTTTTCACACCTTTTCAAGCTCCTTGTCTTTTTTTTTTTTGCTCCTCACATTTTTCACACCTTTTCATGCTCCTCGCATTTTTCATACCTTTTCATGCTCCTCGCATTTTTCACACCTTTTCATGCTCCTCCCATTTTTCACACCTTTTCATGCTCCTGGTCTTTTTTTTTTTTTTTTTTCTCCTCGCATTTTTCACACCTTTTCATGCACCTCGCATTTTTCACACCTTTTCATGCTCCTCGCATTTTTCACACCTTTTCATGCTCCTGGTCTTTCTTTTTTTTTTTTTGCTCCTCGCATTTTTCACACCTTTTCAAGCTCCTTGTCTTTTTTTTTTTTGCTCCTCACATTTTTCACACCTTTTCATGCTCCTCGCATTTTTCATACCTTTTCATGCTCCTCGCATTTTTCACACCTTTTCATGCTCCTCCCATTTTTCACACCTTTTCATGCTCCTCCCATTTTTCACACCTTTTCATGCTGCTGGTCTTTTTTTTTTTTTTTTTTCTCCTCGCCTTTTTCACACCTTTTCTTTCTCCTCGCATTTTTCACACCTTTTCATGCTCCTTGTCTTTCTTTTTTTTTTTTTGCTCCTCGCATTTTTCACACCTTTTCAAGCTCCTTGTCTTTTTTTTTTTTGCTCCTCACATTTTTCACACCTTTTCATGCTCCTCGCATTTTTCACACCTTTTCATGCTCGTCGCATTTTTCGCACCTTTTCATGCTCCCCGCATTTTTCGCACCTTTTCATGCTCGTCGCATTTTTCACACCTTTTCATGCTCCCCGCATTTTTCACACCTTTTCATGCTCCTGGTCTTTTTTTTTTTTTTGCTCCTCGCCTTTTTCACACCTTTTCATGCTCCTGGTCCTTTTTTTTTTTTTTTTTTTTTTTTTGCTCCTCGCATTTTTCGCACCTTTTCATGCTCGTCGCATTTTTCACACCTTTTCATGCTCGTCGCATTTTTCGCACCTTTTCATGCTCGTCGCATTTTTCGCACCTTTTCATGCTCGTCGCATTTTTCGCACCTTTTCATGCTCGTCGCATTTTTCGCACCTTTTCATGCTCGTCGCATTTTTCACACCTTTTCATGCTCCTGGTCCTTTTTTTTTTTTTTTTTTTTTTTTTTTTTTTTGCTCGTCGCATTTTTCGCACCTTTTCATGCTCGTCGCATTTTTAGCACCTTTTCATGCTCGTCGCATTTTTCGCACCTTTTCATGCTCGTCGCATTTTTCGCACCTTTTCATGCTCGTCGCATTTTTCACACCTTTTCATGCTCCTGGTCCTTTTTTTTTTTTTTTTTTTTTTTTTGCTCCTCGCATTTTTCACACCTTTTCATGCTCGTCGCATTTTTCGCACCTTTTCATGCTCGTCGCATTTTTCGCACCTTTTCATGCTCGTCGCATTTTTCGCACCTTTTCATGCTCGTCGCATTTTTCGCACCTTTTCATGCTCGTCGCATTTTTCACACCTTTTCATGCTCCTGGTCCTTTTTTTTTTTTTTTTTTTTTTTTGCTCCTCGCATTTTTCACACCTTTTCATGCTCGTCGCATTTTTCGCACCTTTTCATGCTCGTCGCATTTTTCACACCTTTTCATGCTCGTCGCATTTTTCGCACCTTTTCATGCTCGTCGCATTTTTCGCACCTTTTCATGCTCGTCGCATTTTTCGCACCTTTTCATGCTCGTCGCATTTTTCACACCTTTTCATGCTCCTGGTCCTTTTTTTTTTTTTTTTTTTTTTTTTTTTTTTTGCTCGTCGCATTTTTCGCACCTTTTCATGCTCGTCGCATTTTTCGCACCTTTTCATGCTCGTCGCATTTTTCGCACCTTTTCATGCTCGTCGCATTTTTCGCACCTTTTCATGCTCGTCGCATTTTTCACACCTTTTCATGCTCCTGGTCCTTTTTTTTTTTTTTTTTTTTTTTTTGCTCCTCGCATTTTTCACACCTTTTCATGCTCGTCGCATTTTTCGCACCTTTTCATGCTCGTCGCATTTTTCGCACCTTTTCATGCTCGTCGCATTTTTCGCACCTTTTCATGCTCGTCGCATTTTTCGCACCTTTTCATGCTCGTCGCATTTTTCACACCTTTTCATGCTCCTGGTCCTTTTTTTTTTTTTTTTTTTTTTTTGCTCCTCGCATTTTTCACACCTTTTCATGCTCGTCGCATTTTTCGCACCTTTTCATGCTCGTCGCATTTTTCACACCTTTTCATGCTCGTCGCATTTTTCGCACCTTTTCATGCTCGTCGCATTTTTCGCACCTTTTCATGCTCGTCGCATTTTTCGCACCTTTTCATGCTCGTCGCATTTTTCGCACCTTTTCATGCTCGTCGCATTTTTCACACCTTTTCATGCTCCTGGTCCTTTTTTTTTTTTTTTTTTTTTTTTTTTTTTTTGCTCGTCGCATTTTTCGCACCTTTTCATGCTCGTCGCATTTTTCGCACCTTTTCATGCTCGTCGCATTTTTCGCACCTTTTCATGCTCGTCGCATTTTTCGCACCTTTTCATGCTCGTCGCATTTTTCACACCTTTTCATGCTCCTGGTCCTTTTTTTTTTTTTTTTTTTTTTTTTGCTCCTCGCA
>NW_025316691.1:67500-87500 GCF_910594005.1 Cervus elaphus | reverse complement strand
TGCTCCTCGCATTTTTCACACCTTTTCAAGCTCCTTGTCTTTTTTTTTTTTGCTCCTCACATTTTTCACACCTTTTCATGCTCCTCGCATTTTTCATACCTTTTCATGCTCCTCGCATTTTTCACACCTTTTCATGCTCCTCCCATTTTTCACACCTTTTCATGCTCCTGGTCTTTTTTTTTTTTTTTTTTCTCCTCGCATTTTTCACACCTTTTCATGCACCTCGCATTTTTCACACCTTTTCATGCTCCTCGCATTTTTCACACCTTTTCATGCTCCTGGTCTTTCTTTTTTTTTTTTTGCTCCTCGCATTTTTCACACCTTTTCAAGCTCCTTGTCTTTTTTTTTTTTGCTCCTCACATTTTTCACACCTTTTCATGCTCCTCGCATTTTTCATACCTTTTCATGCTCCTCGCATTTTTCACACCTTTTCATGCTCCTCCCATTTTTCACACCTTTTCATGCTCCTAGTCTTTTTTTTTTTTTTTTTCTCCTCGCATTTTTCACACGTTTTCATGCTCCTTGCATTTTTCACACCTTTTCATCCTACTCGCATTTTTCACACCTTTTCATGCTCCTCGCATTTTTCACACCATTTCATGCTCCTCGTATTTTTCACACCTTTTCATGCACCTCGCATTTTTACACCTTTTCATGCTCCTTGTATTTTTTTTTTTTGCTCCTCGCATTTTTCACACATTTTCATGCTCCTTGCATTTTTCAAACCTTTTCACGCTCCTCGCATTTTTCACTCCTTTTCATGCTACTTGCATTTTTCACACCTTTTCATGCTCCTCGTTTTTTTTTTTCTCCTCGCATTTTTGACACCTTTTCATGCTCCTCGCATTTTTCACACCTTTTCATGCTCCTTGCATTTTTCACACCTTTTCATGCTCTTCGTCTTTTGCTTTTTTTTTTTCTCCTCATATTTTTCACACCTTTTCATGCTCCTTGCATTTTACACACCTTTTCATGCTCTTCGTCTTTTTTTTTTGCTCCTCGCATTTTTCACACCTTTTCAAGCTCCTTGTCTTTTTTTTTTTTGCTCCTCACATTTTTCACACCTTTTCATGCTCCTCGCATTTTTCATACCTTTTCATGCTCCTCGCATTTTTCACACCTTTTCATGCTCCTCCCATTTTTCACACCTTTTCATGCTCCTCGCATTTTTCACACCTTTTCATGCTCCTGGTCTTTTTTTTTTTTTTGCTCCTCGCCTTTTTCACACCTTTTCATGCTCCTGGTCCTTTTTTTTTTTTTTTTGCTCCTCGCATTTTTCGCACCTTTTCATGCTCGTCGCATTTTTCACACCTTTTCATGCTCCTGGTCCTTTTTTTTTTTTTGGCTCCTCGCATTTTTCCCACCTTTTCATGCTCGTCGCATTTTTCGCACCTTTTCATGCTCCCCGCATTTTTCGCACCTTTTCATGCTCGTCGCATTTTTCACACTTTTTCATGCTCCCCGCATTTTTCACACCTTTTCATGCTCCCCGCATTTTTCACACCTTTTCATGCTCCTCGCATTTTTCGCACCTTTTCATGCTCGTCGCATTTTTCGCACCTTTTCATGCTCGTCGCATTTTTCGCACCTTTTCATGCTCCTGGTCCTTTTTTTTTTTTTTTTTTTTTTTTTTTTTTTTTTTGATCCTCGCATTTTTCGCACCTTTTCTTGCTCCTGGTCCTTTTTTTTTTTTTTTTTTTTTTTTGCTCCTCGCATTTTTCACACCTTTTCATGCTCGTCGCATTTTTCGCACCTTTTCATGCTCGTCGCATTTTTCGCACCTTTTCATGTTCGTCGCATTTTTCACACCTTTTCATGCTCCTGGTCCTTTTTTTTTTTTTTTTTTTTTTTTTTTTTTTTTGTTCCTCGCATTTTTCGCACCTTTTCATGCTCCTGGTCCTTTTTTTTTTTTTTTTTTTTTTTTGCTCCTCGCCTTTTTCACACCTTTTCATGCTCGTCGCATTTTTCGCACCTTTTCATGCTCCCCGCATTTTTCGCACCTTTTCATGCTCGTCGCATTTTTCACACCTTTTCATGCTCCCCGCATTTTTCACACCTTTTCATGCTCGTCGCATTTTTCGCACCTTTTCATGCTCGTCGCATTTTTCACACCTTTTCATGCTCCCCGCATTTTTCACACCTTTTCATGCTCGTCGCATTTTTCACACCTTTTCATGCTCCTGGTCTTTTTTTTTTTTTTCTCCTCGCCTTTTTCACACCTTTTCATGCTCCTGGTCTTTTTTTTTTTTTTTTTCTCCTCTCTTTTTTCACACCTTTTCTTGCTCCTTGTCCTTTTTTTTTTTTTTTTTTTTTTTTTTTTTTTTTTGATCCTCGCATTTTTCACACCTTTTCATGCTCCTCGCATTTTTCACACCTTTTCATGCTCGTCGCATTTTTCGCACCTTTTCATGCTCGTCGCATTTTTCGCACCTTTTCATGCTCCTGGTCCTCTTTTTTTTTTTTTTTTTTTTTTTGCTCGTCGCATTTTTCGCACCTTTTCATGCTCCTGGTCCTTTTTTTTTTTTTTTTTTTTTTTTTTTTTTTTTGCTCGTCGCATTTTTCGCACCTTTTCATGCTCCTGGTCCTTTTTTTTTTTTTTTTTTTTTTTTTTTTTTTTTTTTGCTCGTCGCATTTTTCACACCTTTTCATGCTCGTCGCATTTTTCGCACCTTTTCATGCTCCCCGCATTTTTCGCACCTTTTCATGCTCGTCGCATTTTTCACACCTTTTCATGCTCCCCGCATTTTTCACACCTTTTCATGCTCCTGGTCTTTTTTTTTTTTTTGCTCCTCGCTTTTTTCACACCTTTTCATGCTCCTGGTCCTTTTTTTTTTTTTTTTTTTTTTTTGCTCCTCGCATTTTTCGCACCTTTTCATGCTCCCCGCATTTTTCACACCTTTTCATGCTCGTCGCATTTTTCGCACCTTTTCATGCTCGTCGCATTTTTCGCACCTTTTCATGCTCGTCGCATTTTTCGCACCTTTTCATGCTCGTCGCATTTTTCGCACCTTTTCATGCTCGTCGCATTTTTCACACCTTTTCATGCTCCTGGTCCTTTTTTTTTTTTTTTTTTTTTTTTTTTTTTTTTTGCTCGTCGCATTTTTCGCACCTTTTCATGCTCGTCGCATTTTTCGCACCTTTTCATGCTCGTCGCATTTTTCGCACCTTTTCATGCTCGTCGCATTTTTCGCACCTTTTCATGCTCGTCGCATTTTTCACACCTTTTCATGCTCCTGGTCCTTTTTTTTTTTTTTTTTTTTTTTTGCTCCTCGCATTTTTCACACCTTTTCATGCTCGTCGCATTTTTCGCACCTTTTCATGCTCGTCGCATTTTTCGCACCTTTTCATGCTCGTCGCATTTTTCGCACCTTTTCATGCTCGTCGCATTTTTCGCACCTTTTCATGCTCGTCGCATTTTTCACACCTTTTCATGCTCCTGGTCCTTTTTTTTTTTTTTTTTTTTTTTTGCTCCTCGCATTTTTCACACCTTTTCATGCTCCTGGTCCTTTTTTTTTTTTTTTTTTTTTTTTGCTCCTCGCATTTTTCACACCTTTTCATGCTCGTCGCATTTTTCGCACCTTTTCATGCTCGTCGCATTTTTCGCACCTTTTCATGCTCGTCGCATTTTTCGCACCTTTTCATGCTCGTCGCATTTTTCGCACCTTTTCATGCTCGTCGCATTTTTCGCACCTTTTCATGCTCGTCGCATTTTTCACACCTTTTCATGCTCGTCGCATTTTTCGCACCTTTTCATGCTCGTCGCATTTTTCGCACCTTTTCATGCTCGTCGCATTTTTCGCACCTTTTCATGCTCGTCGCATTTTTCGCACCTTTTCATGCTCGTCGCATTTTTCACACCTTTTCATGCTCCTGGTCCTTTTTTTTTTTTTTTTTTTTTTTTTTTTTTTTTGCTCGTCGCATTTTTCGCACCTTTTCATGCTCGTCGCATTTTTAGCACCTTTTCATGCTCGTCGCATTTTTCGCACCTTTTCATGCTCGTCGCATTTTTCGCACCTTTTCATGCTCGTCGCATTTTTCACACCTTTTCATGCTCCTGGTCCTTTTTTTTTTTTTTTTTTTTTTTTGCTCCTCGCATTTTTCACACCTTTTCATGCTCGTCGCATTTTTCGCACCTTTTCATGCTCGTCGCATTTTTCGCACCTTTTCATGCTCGTCGCATTTTTCGCACCTTTTCATGCTCGTCGCATTTTTCGCACCTTTTCATGCTCGTCGCATTTTTCGCACCTTTTCATGCTCCTGGTCCTCTTTTTTTTTTTTTTTTTTTTTTTGCTCGTCGCATTTTTCGCACCTTTTCATGCTCCTGGTCCTTTTTTTTTTTTTTTTTTTTTTTTTTTTTTTTTTTTTGCTCCTCGCATTTTTCGCACCTTTTCATGCTCGTCGCATTTTTCGCACCTTTTCATGCTCCCCGCATTTTTCGCACCTTTTCATGCTCGTCGCATTTTTCACACCTTTTCATGCTCCCCGCATTTTTCACACCTTTTCATGCTCCTGGTCTTTTTTTTTTTTTTGCTCCTCGCCTTTTTCACACCTTTTCATGCTCCTGGTCCTTTTTTTTTTTTTTTTTTTTTTTTGCTCCTCGCATTTTTCGCACCTTTTCATGCTCGTCGCATTTTTCACACCTTTTCATGCTCGTCGCATTTTTCGCACCTTTTCATGCTCGTCGCATTTTTCGCACCTTTTCATGCTCGTCGCATTTTTCGCACCTTTTCATGCTCGTCGCATTTTTCGCACCTTTTCATGCTCGTCGCATTTTTCACACCTTTTCATGCTCCTGGTCCTTTTTTTTTTTTTTTTTTTTTTTTTTTTTTTGCTCGTCGCATTTTTCGCACCTTTTCATGCTCGTCGCATTTTTAGCACCTTTTCATGCTCGTCGCATTTTTCGCACCTTTTCATGCTCGTCGCATTTTTCGCACCTTTTCATGCTCGTCGCATTTTTCACACCTTTTCATGCTCCTGGTCCTTTTTTTTTTTTTTTTTTTTTTTTGCTCCTCGCATTTTTCACACCTTTTCATGCTCGTCGCATTTTTCGCACCTTTTCATGCTCGTCGCATTTTTCGCACCTTTTCATGCTCGTCGCATTTTTCGCACCTTTTCATGCTCGTCGCATTTTTCGCACCTTTTCATGCTCGTCGCATTTTTCACACCTTTTCATGCTCCTGGTCCTTTTTTTTTTTTTTTTTTTTTTTTTGCTCCTCGCATTTTTCACACCTTTTCATGCTCGTCGCATTTTTCGCACCTTTTCATGCTCGTCGCATTTTTCACACCTTTTCATGCTCGTCGCATTTTTCGCACCTTTTCATGCTCGTCGCATTTTTCGCACCTTTTCATGCTCGTCGCATTTTTCGCACCTTTTCATGCTCGTCGCATTTTTCACACCTTTTCATGCTCCTGGTCCTTTTTTTTTTTTTTTTTTTTTTTTTTTTTTTGCTCGTCGCATTTTTCGCACCTTTTCATGCTCGTCGCATTTTTAGCACCTTTTCATGCTCGTCGCATTTTTCGCACCTTTTCATGCTCGTCGCATTTTTCGCACCTTTTCATGCTCGTCGCATTTTTCACACCTTTTCATGCTCCTGGTCCTTTTTTTTTTTTTTTTTTTTTTTTGCTCCTCGCATTTTTCACACCTTTTCATGCTCGTCGCATTTTTCGCACCTTTTCATGCTCGTCGCATTTTTCGCACCTTTTCATGCTCGTCGCATTTTTCGCACCTTTTCATGCTCGTCGCATTTTTCGCACCTTTTCATGCTCGTCGCATTTTTCACACCTTTTCATGCTCCTGGTCCTTTTTTTTTTTTTTTTTTTTTTTTGCTCCTCGCATTTTTCACACCTTTTCATGCTCGTCGCATTTTTCGCACCTTTTCATGCTCGTCGCATTTTTCACACCTTTTCATGCTCGTCGCATTTTTCGCACCTTTTCATGCTCGTCGCATTTTTCGCACCTTTTCATGCTCGTCGCATTTTTCGCACCTTTTCATGCTCGTCGCATTTTTCGCACCTTTTCATGCTCGTCGCATTTTTCACACCTTTTCATGCTCCTGGTCCTTTTTTTTTTTTTTTTTTTTTTTTTTTTTTTGCTCGTCGCATTTTTCGCACCTTTTCATGCTCGTCGCATTTTTAGCACCTTTTCATGCTCGTCGCATTTTTCGCACCTTTTCATGCTCGTCGCATTTTTCGCACCTTTTCATGCTCGTCGCATTTTTCACACCTTTTCATGCTCCTGGTCCTTTTTTTTTTTTTTTTTTTTTTTTGCTCCTCGCATTTTTCACACCTTTTCATGCTCGTCGCATTTTTCGCACCTTTTCATGCTCGTCGCATTTTTCGCACCTTTTCATGCTCGTCGCATTTTTCGCACCTTTTCATGCTCGTCGCATTTTTCGCACCTTTTTATGTTCGTCGCATTTTTCACACCTTTTCATGCTCCTGGTCCTTTTTTTTTTTTTTTTTTTTTTTTTTTTTTGCTCCTCGCATTTTTCACACCTTTTCATGCTCCTGGTCCTTTTTTTTTTTTTTTTTTTTTTTTTGCTCCTCGCATTTTTCACACCTTTTCATGCTCGTCGCATTTTTCGCACCTTTTCATGCTCGTCGCATTTTTCGCACCTTTTCATGCTCGTCGCATTTTTCGCACCTTTTCATGCTCCTCGCATTTTTCACACCTTTTCATGCTCGTCGCATTTTTCGCACCTTTTCATGCTCGTCGCATTTTTCGCACCTTTTCATGCTCGTCGCATTTTTCGCACCTTTTCATGCTCGTCGCATTTTTCGCACCTTTTCATGCTCGTCGCATTTTTCACACCTTTTCATGCTCCTGGTCCTTTTTTTTTTTTTTTTTTTTTTTTTGCTCCTCGCATTTTTCACACCTTTTCATGCTCGTCGCATTTTTCGCACCTTTTCATGCTCGTCGCATTTTTCGCACCTTTTCATGCTCGTCGCATTTTTCGCACCTTTTCATGCTCGTCGCATTTTTCACACCTTTTCATGCTCCTGGTCCTTTTTTTTTTTTTTTTTTTTTTTGCTCCTCGCATTTTTCACACCTTTTCATGCTCGTCGCATTTTTCGCACCTTTTCATGCTCGTCGCATTTTTCGCACCTTTTCATGCTCGTCGCATTTTTCGCACCTTTTCATGCTCGTCGCATTTTTCACACCTTTTCATGCTCCTGGTCCTTTTTTTTTTTTTTTTTTTTTTTTCTCCTCGCATTTTTCACACCTTTTCATGCTCCTGGTCTTCCTTTCTTTCTTTTTTTTTTTTTTTTTTTGCTCCTCGCAGCTTTCACACCATTTCATGTTCCTGGTCTTTTTTTTTTTGCTCCTCGCATTTTTCACACCTTATCATGCTCCTGGTCTTTTTTTTTTTTTTTTGCTCCTCGCATTTTTCACAAGTTTTCATGCTCCTGGTCTTTTTTTTTTTTTACTCCTCGCATTTTTCACACCTTTTCATGCTCCTGGTCTTTCTTTTTTTTTTTTTTTTTTTTGCTCCTCGCATTTTTCACACCTTTTCATGCTCCTGGTCTTTTTTTTTTTTTTGCTCCTCGCATTTCTCACACCTTTTCATGCTCCTGGTCTTTTTTTTTTTTTTTTTTTTTGCTCCTCGAATTTTTCACACCTTTTCATGCTCCTCGCATTTTTCACACCTCTTCATGCTCCTCGCATTTTTCACACCTCTTCATGCTCCTCGCATTTTTCACAACTTTTCATGCTCGTCGCATTTTTCGCACCTTTTCATGCTCCCCGCATTTTTCGCACCTTTTCATGCTCGTCGCATTTTTCACACCTTTTCATGCTCCCCGCATTTTTCACACCTTTTCATGCTCCTGGTCTTTTTTTTTTTTTTGCTCCTCACCTTTTTCACACCTTTTCATGCTCCTTGTCCTTTTTTTTTTTTTTTTTTTTTTTTTGCTCCTCGCATTTTTCGCACCTTTTCATGCTCCCCGCATTTTTCACACCTTTTCATGCTCGTCGCATTTTTCGCACCTTTTCATGCTCGTCGCATTTTTCGCACCTTTTCATGCTCGTCGCATTTTTCGCACCTTTTCATGCTCGTCGCATTTTTCGCACCTTTTCATGCTCGTCGCATTTTTCACACCTTTTCATGCTCCTGGTCCTTTTTTTTTTTTTTTTTTTTTTTTTTTTTTTTTTGCTCGTCGCATTTTTCGCACCTTTTCATGCTCGTCGCATTTTTCGCACCTTTTCATGCTCGTCGCATTTTTCGCACCTTTTCATGCTCGTCGCATTTTTCGCACCTTTTCATGCTCGTCGCTTTTTTCACACCTTTTCATGCTCCTGGTCCTTTTTTTTTTTTTTTTTTTTTTTTGCTCCTCGCATTTTTCACACCTTTTCATGCTCGTCGCATTTTTCGCACCTTTTCATGCTCGTCGCATTTTTCGCACCTTTTCATGCTCGTCGCATTTTTCGCACCTTTTCATGCTCGTCGCATTTTTCGCACCTTTTCATGCTCGTCGCATTTTTCACACCTTTTCATGCTCCTGGTCCTTTTTTTTTTTTTTTTTTTTTTTTGCTCCTCGCATTTTTCACCCCTTTTCATGCTCCTGGTCCTTTTTTTTTTTTTTTTTTTTTTTTGCTCCTCGCATTTTTCACACCTTTTCATGCTCGTCGCATTTTTCGCACCTTTTCATGCTCGTCGCATTTTTCGCACCTTTTCATGCTCGTCGCATTTTTCGCACCTTTTCATGCTCGTCGCATTTTTCGCACCTTTTCATGCTCGTCGCATTTTTCGCACCTTTTCATGCTCGTCGCATTTTTCACACCTTTTCATGCTCGTCGCATTTTTCGCACCTTTTCATGCTCGTCGCATTTTTCGCACCTTTTCATGCTCGTCGCATTTTTCGCACCTTTTCATGCTCGTCGCATTTTTCGCACCTTTTCATGCTCGTCGCATTTTTCACACCTTTTCATGCTCCTGGTCCTTTTTTTTTTTTTTTTTTTTTTTTTTTTTTTTTGCTCGTCGCATTTTTCGCACCTTTTCATGCTCGTCGCATTTTTAGCACCTTTTCATGCTCGTCGCATTTTTCGCACCTTTTCATGCTCGTCGCATTTTTCGCACCTTTTCATGCTCGTCGCATTTTTCACACCTTTTCATGCTCCTGGTCCTTTTTTTTTTTTTTTTTTTTTTTTGCTCCTCGCATTTTTCACACCTTTTCATGCTCGTCGCATTTTTCGCACCTTTTCATGCTCGTCGCATTTTTCGCACCTTTTCATGCTCGTCGCATTTTTCGCACCTTTTCCTGCTCGTCGCATTTTTCGCACCTTTTCATGCTCGTCGCATTTTTCGCACCTTTTCATGCTCCTGGTCCTCTTTTTTTTTTTTTTTTTTTTTTTGCTCGTCGCATTTTTCGCACCTTTTCATGCTCCTGGTCCTTTTTTTTTTTTTTTTTTTTTTTTTTTTTTTTTTTTTGCTCCTCGCATTTTTCACACCTTTTCATGCTCGTCGCATTTTTCGCACCTTTTCATGCTCCCCGCATTTTTCGCACCTTTTCATGCTCGTCGCATTTTTCACACCTTTTCATGCTCCCCGCATTTTTCACACCTTTTCATGCTCCTGGTCTTTTTTTTTTTTTTGCTCCTCGCCTTTTTCACACCTTTTCATGCTCCTGGTCCTTTTTTTTTTTTTTTTTTTTTTTTGCTCCTCGCATTTTTCGCACCTTTTCATGCTCGTCGCATTTTTCACACCTTTTCATGCTCGTCGCATTTTTCGCACCTTTTCATGCTCGTCGCATTTTTCGCACCTTTTCATGCTCGTCGCATTTTTCGCACCTTTTCATGCTCGTCGCATTTTTCGCACCTTTTCATGCTCGTCGCATTTTTCACACCTTTTCATGCTCCTGGTCCTTTTTTTTTTTTTTTTTTTTTTTTTTTTTTTGCTCGTCGCATTTTTCGCACCTTTTCATGCTCGTCGCATTTTTCGCACCTTTTCATGCTCGTCGCATTTTTCGCACCTTTTCATGCTCGTCGCATTTTTCGCACCTTTTCATGCTCGTCGCATTTTTCACACCTTTTCATGCTCCTGGTCCTTTTTTTTTTTTTTTTTTTTTTTTGCTCCTCGCATTTTTCACACCTTTTCATGCTCGTCGCATTTTTCGCACCTTTTCATGCTCGTCGCATTTTTCGCACCTTTTCATGCTCGTCGCATTTTTCGCACCTTTTCATGCTCGTCGCATTTTTCGCACCTTTTCATGCTCGTCGCATTTTTCACACCTTTTCATGCTCCTGGTCCTTTTTTTTTTTTTTTTTTTTTTTTGCTCCTCGCATTTTTCACACCTTTTCATGCTCGTCGCATTTTTCGCACCTTTTCATGCTCGTCGCATTTTTCACACCTTTTCATGCTCGTCGCATTTTTCGCACCTTTTCATGCTCGTCGCATTTTTCGCACCTTTTCATGCTCGTCGCATTTTTCGCACCTTTTCATGCTCGTCGCATTTTTCACACCTTTTCATGCTCCTGGTCCTTTTTTTTTTTTTTTTTTTTTTTTTTTTTTTTGCTCGTCGCATTTTTCGCACCTTTTCATGCTCGTCGCATTTTTAGCACCTTTTCATGCTCGTCGCATTTTTCGCACCTTTTCATGCTCGTCGCATTTTTCGCACCTTTTCATGCTCGTCGCATTTTTCACACCTTTTCATGCTCCTGGTCCTTTTTTTTTTTTTTTTTTTTTTTTGCTCCTCGCATTTTTCACACCTTTTCATGCTCGTCGCATTTTTCGCACCTTTTCATGCTCGTCGCATTTTTCGCACCTTTTCATGCTCGTCGCATTTTTCGCACCTTTTCATGCTCGTCGCATTTTTCGCACCTTTTCATGCTCGTCGCATTTTTCACACCTTTTCATGCTCCTGGTCCTTTTTTTTTTTTTTTTTTTTTTTTTGCTCCTCGCATTTTTCACACCTTTTCATGCTCGTCGCATTTTTCGCACCTTTTCATGCTCGTCGCATTTTTCACACCTTTTCATGCTCGTCGCATTTTTCGCACCTTTTCATGCTCGTCGCATTTTTCGCACCTTTTCATGCTCGTCGCATTTTTCGCACCTTTTCATGCTCGTCGCATTTTTCGCACCTTTTCATGCTCGTCGCATTTTTCACACCTTTTCATGCTCCTGGTCCTTTTTTTTTTTTTTTTTTTTTTTTTTTTTTTGCTCGTCGCATTTTTCGCACCTTTTCATGCTCGTCGCATTTTTAGCACCTTTTCATGCTCGTCGCATTTTTCGCACCTTTTCATGCTCGTCGCATTTTTCGCACCTTTTCATGCTCGTCGCATTTTTCACACCTTTTCATGCTCCTGGTCCTTTTTTTTTTTTTTTTTTTTTTTTTGCTCCTCGCATTTTTCACACCTTTTCATGCTCGTCGCATTTTTCGCACCTTTTCATGCTCGTCGCATTTTTCGCACCTTTTCATGCTCGTCGCATTTTTCGCACCTTTTCATGCTCGTCGCTTTTTTCGCTCCTTTTTATGTTCGTCGCATTTTTCACACCTTTTCATGCTCCTGGTCCTTTTTTTTTTTTTTTTTTTTTTTTTTTTTTTGCTCCTCGCATTTTTCACACCTTTTCATGCTCCTGGTCCTTTTTTTTTTTTTTTTTTTTTTTTTGCTCCTCGCATTTTTCACACCTTTTCATGCTCGTCGCATTTTTCGCACCTTTTCATGCTCGTCGCATTTTTCGCACCTTTTCATGCTCGTCGCATTTTTCGCACCTTTTCATGCTCCTCGCATTTTTCACACCTTTTCATGCTCGTCGCATTTTTCGCACCTTTTCATGCTCGTCGCATTTTTCGCACCTTTTCATGCTCGTCGCATTTTTCGCACCTTTTCATGCTCGTCGCATTTTTCGCACCTTTTCATGCTCGTCGCATTTTTCACACCTTTTCATGCTCCTGGTCCTTTTTTTTTTTTTTTTTTTTTTTTGCTCCTCGCATTTTTCACACCTTTTCATGCTCGTCGCATTTTTCGCACCTTTTCATGCTCGTCGCATTTTTCGCACCTTTTCATGCTCGTCGCATTTTTCGCACCTTTTCATGCTCGTCGCATTTTTCACACCTTTTCATGCTCCTGGTCCTTTTTTTTTTTTTTTTTTTTTTTTTGCTCCTCGCATTTTTCACACCTTTTCATGCTCGTCGCATTTTTCGCACCTTTTCATGCTCGTCGCATTTTTCGCACCTTTTCATGCTCGTCGCATTTTTCGCACCTTTTCATGCTCGTCGCATTTTTCACACCTTTTCATGCTCCTGGTCCTTTTTTTTTTTTTTTTTTTTTTTTCTCCTCGCATTTTTCACACCTTTTCATGCTCCTGGTCTTCCTTTCTTTCTTTTTTTTTTTTTTTTTTTGCTCCTCGCAGCTTTCACACCATTTCATGTTCCTGGTCTTTTTTTTTTTGCTCCTCGCATTTTTCACACCTTATCATGCTCCTGGTCTTTTTTTTTTTTTTTTGCTCCTCGCATTTTTCACAAGTTTTCATGCTCCTGGTCTTTTTTTTTTTTTACTCCTCGCATTTTTCACACCTTTTCATGCTCCTGGTCTTTCTTTTTTTTTTTTTTTTTTTTGCTCCTCGCATTTTTCACACCTTTTCATGCTCCTGGTCTTTTTTTTTTTTTTGCTCCTCGCATTTCTCACACCTTTTCATGCTCCTGGTCTTTTTTTTTTTTTTTTTTTTGCTCCTCGAATTTTTCACACCTTTTCATGCTCCTCGCATTTTTCACACCTCTTCATGCTCCTCGCATTTTTCACACCTCTTCATGCTCCTCGCATTTTTCACAACTTTTCATGCTCGTCGCATTTTTCGCACCTTTTCATGCTCCCCGCATTTTTCGCACCTTTTCATGCTCGTCGCATTTTTCACACCTTTTCATGCTCCCCGCATTTTTCACACCTTTTCATGCTCCTGGTCTTTTTTTTTTTTTTGCTCCTCGCCTTTTTCACACCTTTTCATGCTCCTGGTCCTTTTTTTTTTTTTTTTTTTTTTTTTGCTCCTCGCATTTTTCGCACCTTTTCATGCTCCCCGCATTTTTCACACCTTTTCATGCTCGTCGCATTTTTCGCACCTTTTCATGCTCGTCGCATTTTTCGCACCTTTTCATGCTCGTCGCATTTTTCGCACCTTTTCATGCTCGTCGCATTTTTCGCACCTTTTCATGCTCGTCGCATTTTTCACACCTTTTCATGCTCCTGGTCCTTTTTTTTTTTTTTTTTTTTTTTTTTTTTTTTTTGCTCGTCGCATTTTTCGCACCTTTTCATGCTCGTCGCATTTTTCGCACCTTTTCATGCTCGTCGCATTTTTCGCACCTTTTCATGCTCGTCGCATTTTTCACACCTTTTCATGCTCCTGGTCCTTTTTTTTTTTTTTTTTTTTTTTTGCTCCTCGCATTTTTCACACCTTTTCATGCTCGTCGCATTTTTCGCACCTTTTCATGCTCGTCGCATTTTTCGCACCTTTTCATGCTCGTCGCATTTTTCGCACCTTTTCATGCTCGTCGCATTTTTCGCACCTTTTCATGCTCGTCGCATTTTTCACACCTTTTCATGCTCCTGGTCCTTTTTTTTTTTTTTTTTTTTTTTTGCTCCTCGCATTTTTCACACCTTTTCATGCTCCTGGTCCTTTTTTTTTTTTTTTTTTTTTTTTGCTCCTCGCATTTTTCACACCTTTTCATGCTCGTCGCATTTTTCGCACCTTTTCATGCTCGTCGCATTTTTCGCACCTTTTCATGCTCGTCGCATTTTTCGCACCTTTTCATGCTCGTCGCATTTTTCGCACCTTTTCATGCTCGTCGCATTTTTCGCACCTTTTCATGCTCGTCGCATTTTTCACACCTTTTCATGCTCGTCGCATTTTTCGCACCTTTTCATGCTCGTCGCATTTTTCGCACCTTTTCATGCTCGTCGCATTTTTCGCACCTTTTCATGCTCGTCGCATTTTTCGCACCTTTTCATGCTCGTCGCATTTTTCACACCTTTTCATGCTCCTGGTCCTTTTTTTTTTTTTTTTTTTTTTTTTTTTTTTTGCTCGTCGCATTTTTCGCACCTTTTCATGCTCGTCGCATTTTTAGCACCTTTTCATGCTCGTCGCATTTTTCGCACCTTTTCATGCTCGTCGCATTTTTCGCACCTTTTCATGCTCGTCGCATTTTTCACACCTTTTCATGCTCCTGGTCCTTTTTTTTTTTTTTTTTTTTTTTTGCTCCTCGCATTTTTCACACCTTTTCATGCTCGTCGCATTTTTCGCACCTTTTCATGCTCGTCGCATTTTTCGCACCTTTTCATGCTCGTCGCATTTTTCGCACCTTTTCATGCTCGTCGCATTTTTCGCACCTTTTCATGCTCGTCGCATTTTTCGCACCTTTTCATGCTCCTGGTCCTCTTTTTTTTTTTTTTTTTTTTTTTGCTCGTCGCATTTTTCGCACCTTTTCATGCTCCTGGTCCTTTTTTTTTTTTTTTTTTTTTTTTTTTTTTTTTTTTTGCTCCTCGCATTTTTCACACCTTTTCATGCTCGTCGCATTTTTCGCACCTTTTCATGCTCCCCGCATTTTTCGCACCTTTTCATGCTCGTCGCATTTTTCACACCTTTTCATGCTCCCCGCATTTTTCACACCTTTTCATGCTCCTGGTCTTTTTTTTTTTTTTGCTCCTCGCCTTTTTCACACCTTTTCATGCTCCTGGTCCTTTTTTTTTTTTTTTTTTTTTTTTGCTCCTCGCATTTTTCGCACCTTTTCATGCTCGTCGCATTTTTCACACCTTTTCATGCTCGTCGCATTTTTCGCACCTTTTCATGCTCGTCGCATTTTTCGCACCTTTTCATGCTCGTCGCATTTTTCGCACCTTTTCATGCTCGTCGCATTTTTCGCACCTTTTCATGCTCGTCGCATTTTTCACACCTTTTCATGCTCCTGGTCCTTTTTTTTTTTTTTTTTTTTTTTTTTTTTTTGCTCGTCGCATTTTTCGCACCTTTTCATGCTCGTCGCATTTTTAGCACCTTTTCATGCTCGTCGCATTTTTCGCACCTTTTCATGCTCGTCGCATTTTTCGCACCTTTTCATGCTCGTCGCATTTTTCACACCTTTTCATGCTCCTGGTCCTTTTTTTTTTTTTTTTTTTTTTTTGCTCCTCGCATTTTTCACACCTTTTCATGCTCGTCGCATTTTTCGCACCTTTTCATGCTCGTCGCATTTTTCGCACCTTTTCATGCTCGTCGCATTTTTCGCACCTTTTCATGCTCGTCGCATTTTTCGCACCTTTTCATGCTCGTCGCATTTTTCACACCTTTTCATGCTCCTGGTCCTTTTTTTTTTTTTTTTTTTTTTTTGCTCCTCGCATTTTTCACACCTTTTCATGCTCGTCGCATTTTTCGCACCTTTTCATGCTCGTCGCATTTTTCACACCTTTTCATGCTCGTCGCATTTTTCGCACCTTTTCATGCTCGTCGCATTTTTCGCACCTTTTCATGCTCGTCGCATTTTTCGCACCTTTTCATGCTCGTCGCATTTTTCACACCTTTTCATGCTCCTGGTCCTTTTTTTTTTTTTTTTTTTTTTTTTTTTTTTTGCTCGTCGCATTTTTCGCACCTTTTCATGCTCGTCGCATTTTTAGCACCTTTTCATGCTCGTCGCATTTTTCGCACCTTTTCATGCTCGTCGCATTTTTCGCACCTTTTCATGCTCGTCGCATTTTTCACACCTTTTCATGCTCCTGGTCCTTTTTTTTTTTTTTTTTTTTTTTTTGCTCCTCGCATTTTTCACACCTTTTCATGCTCGTCGCATTTTTCGCACCTTTTCATGCTCGTCGCATTTTTCGCACCTTTTCATGCTCGTCGCATTTTTCGCACCTTTTCATGCTCGTCGCATTTTTCGCACCTTTTCATGCTCGTCGCATTTTTCACACCTTTTCATGCTCCTGGTCCTTTTTTTTTTTTTTTTTTTTTTTTGCTCCTCGCATTTTTCACACCTTTTCATGCTCGTCGCATTTTTCGCACCTTTTCATGCTCGTCGCATTTTTCACACCTTTTCATGCTCGTCGCATTTTTCGCACCTTTTCATGCTCGTCGCATTTTTCGCACCTTTTCATGCTCGTCGCATTTTTCGCACCTTTTCATGCTCGTCGCATTTTTCGCACCTTTTCATGCTCGTCGCATTTTTCACACCTTTTCATGCTCCTGGTCCTTTTTTTTTTTTTTTTTTTTTTTTTTTTTTTGCTCGTCGCATTTTTCGCACCTTTTCATGCTCGTCGCATTTTTAGCACCTTTTCATGCTCGTCGCATTTTTCGCACCTTTTCATGCTCGTCGCATTTTTCGCACCTTTTCATGCTCGTCGCATTTTTCACACCTTTTCATGCTCCTGGTCCTTTTTTTTTTTTTTTTTTTTTTTTTGCTCCTCGCATTTTTCACACCTTTTCATGCTCGTCGCATTTTTCGCACCTTTTCATGCTCGTCGCATTTTTCGCACCTTTTCATGCTCGTCGCATTTTTCGCACCTTTTCATGCTCGTCGCATTTTTCGCACCTTTTTATGTTCGTCGCATTTTTCACACCTTTTCATGCTCCTGGTCCTTTTTTTTTTTTTTTTTTTTTTTTTTTTTTTGCTCCTCGCATTTTTCACACCTTTTCATGCTCCTGGTCCTTTTTTTTTTTTTTTTTTTTTTTTTGCTCCTCGCATTTTTCACACCTTTTCATGCTCGTCGCATTTTTCGCACCTTTTCATGCTCGTCGCATTTTTCGCACCTTTTCATGCTCGTCGCATTTTTCGCACCTTTTCATGCTCCTCGCATTTTTCACACCTTTTCATGCTCGTCGCATTTTTCGCACCTTTTCATGCTCGTCGCATTTTTCGCACCTTTTCATGCTCGTCGCATTTTTCGCACCTTTTCATGCTCGTCGCATTTTTCGCACCTTTTCATGCTCGTCGCATTTTTCACACCTTTTCATGCTCCTGGTCCTTTTTTTTTTTTTTTTTTTTTTTTTGCTCCTCGCATTTTTCACACCTTTTCATGCTCGTCGCATTTTTCGCACCTTTTCATGCTCGTCGCATTTTTCGCACCTTTTCATGCTCGTCGCATTTTTCGCACCTTTTCATGCTCGTCGCATTTTTCACACCTTTTCATGCTCCTGGTCCTTTTTTTTTTTTTTTTTTTTTTTTTGCTCCTCGCATTTTTCACACCTTTTCATGCTCGTCGCATTTTTCGCACCTTTTCATGCTCGTCGCATTTTTCGCACCTTTTCATGCTCGTCGCATTTTTCGCACCTTTTCATGCTCGTCGCATTTTTCACACCTTTTCATGCTCCTGGTCCTTTTTTTTTTTTTTTTTTTTTTTTCTCCTCGCATTTTTCACACCTTTTCATGCTCCTGGTCTTCCTTTCTTTCTTTTTTTTTTTTTTTTTTTGCTCCTCGCAGCTTTCACACCATTTCATGTTCCTGGTCTTTTTTTTTTTGCTCCTCGCATTTTTCACACCTTATCATGCTCCTGGTCTTTTTTTTTTTTTTTTGCTCCTCGCATTTTTCACAAGTTTTCATGCTCCTGGTCTTTTTTTTTTTTTACTCCTCGCATTTTTCACACCTTTTCATGCTCCTGGTCTTTCTTTTTTTTTTTTTTTTTTTTGCTCCTCGCATTTTTCACACCTTTTCATGCTCCTGGTCTTTTTTTTTTTTTTGCTCCTCGCATTTCTCACACCTTTTCATGCTCCTGGTCTTTTTTTTTTTTTTTTTTTTTGCTCCTCGAATTTTTCACACCTTTTCATGCTCCTCGCATTTTTCACACCTCTTCATGCTCCTCGCATTTTTCACACCTCTTCATGCTCCTCGCATTTTTCACAACTTTTCATGCTCGTCGCATTTTTCACACCTTTTCATGCTCCTGGTCTTTCTTTTTTTTTTTTTGCTCCTCGCATTTTTCACACCTTTTCATGCTGCTGGTCTTTTTTTTTTTTTTTTGCTCCTCGCATTTTTCACACCTTTTCATGCTAATGGTCTTTCTTTTTTTTTTTTTGCTCCTCGCATTTTTCACACCTTTTCATGCTCCTCGTATTTTTCACACCTTTTCATGCACCTCGCATTTTTACACCTTTTCATGCTCCTTGTATTTTTTTTTTTTGCTCCTCGCATTTTTCACACATTTTCATGCTCCTTGCATTTTTCAAACCTTTTCACGCTCCTCGCATTTTTCACTCCTTTTCATGCTACTTGCATTTTTCACACCTTTTCATGCTCCTCGTTTTTTTTTTTCTCCTCGCATTTTTGACACCTTTTCATGCTCCTCGCATTTTTCACACCTTTTCATGCTCCTTGCATTTTTCACACCTTTCATGCTCCTTGTATTTTTTTTTTGGTCCTCGCATTTTTCACACCTTTTCATGATCCTTGCATTTTTCACACCTTTTCATGCTCCTCGCATTTTTGCACCTTTTCATGTTCCTTGTATTTTTTTTTTGCTCCTCGCATTTTTTACACCTTATCATGCTCCTTGCATTTTTCACACCTTTTCATGCTCTTCGTCTTTTGCTTTTTTTTTTCTCCTCATATTTTTCACACCTTTTCATGCTCCTTGCATTTTACACACCTTTTCATGCTCTTCGTCTTTTTTTTTTGCTCCTCGCATTTTTCACACCTTTTCAAGCTCCTTGTCTTTTTTTTTTTTGCTCCTCACATTTTTCACACCTTTTCATGCTCCTCGCATTTTTCATACCTTTTCATGCTCCTCGCATTTTTCACACCTTTTCATGCTCCTCCCATTTTTCACACCTTTTCATGCTCCTGGTCTTTTTTTTTTTTTTTTTTCTCCTCGCCTTTTTCACACCTTTTCATGCCCCTCGCATTTTTCACACCTTTTCATGCTCCTCGCATTTTTCACACCTTTTCATGCTCCTGGTCTTTCTTTTTTTTTTTTTGCTCCTCGCATTTTTCACACCTTTTCAAGCTCCTTGTCTTTTTTTTTTTTGCTCCTCACATTTTTCACACCTTTTCATGCTCCTCGCATTTTTCATACCTTTTCATGCTCCTCGCATTTTTCACACCTTTTCATGCTCCTCCCATTTTTCACACCTTTTCATGCTCCTGGTCTTTTTTTTTTTTTTTTTTTCTCCTCGCATTTTTCACACCTTTTCATGCACCTCGCATTTTTCACACCTTTTCATGCTCCTCGCATTTTTCACACCTTTTCATGCTCCTCGCATTTTTCACACCATTTCATGCTCCTCGTATTTTTCACACCTTTTCATGCACCTCGCATTTTTACACCTTTTCATGCTCCTTGTATTTTTTTTTTTTGCTCCTCGCATTTTTCACACATTTTCATGCTCCTTGCATTTTTCAAACCTTTTCACGCTCCTCGCATTTTTCACTCCTTTTCATGCTACTTGCATTTTTCACACCTTTTCATGCTCCTCGTTTTTTTTTTTCTCCTCGCATTTTTGACACCTTTTCATGCTCCTCGCATTTTTCACACCTTTTCATGCTCCTTGCATTTTTCACACCTTTTCATGCTCTTCGTCTTTTGCTTTTTTTTTTTCTCCTCATATTTTTCACACCTTTTCATGCTCCTTGCATTTTACACACCTTTTCATGCTCTTCGTCTTTTTTTTTTGCTCCTCGCATTTTTCACACCTTTTCAAGCTCCTTGTCTTTTTTTTTTTTGCTCCTCACATTTTTCACACCTTTTCATGCTCCTCGCATTTTTCATACCTTTTCATGCTCCTCGCATTTTTCACACCTTTTCATGCTCCTCCCATTTTTCACACCTTTTCATGCTCCTCGCATTTTTCACACCTTTTCATGATCCACGCATTTTTCACACCTTTTCATGCTCCTCGCATTTTTCACACCTTTTCATGGTCCTCGCATTTTTCACTCCTATTCATGCTCCTCGAATTTTTCACACCTTTTCATGCTCCTCTCATTTTTCACACCTTTTCATGCTCCTCGTATTTATCACACCTTTTCATGCACCTCGAATTTTTCATACCTTTTCATGCTCCTTGCATTTTTCACACCTTTTCATGCTCCTCGTATTT
>NW_025316691.1:52500-62500 GCF_910594005.1 Cervus elaphus | reverse complement strand
CTCCTTGTATTTTTTTTTTTTGCTCCTCGCATTTTTCACACATTTTCATGCTCCTTGCATTTTTCAAACCTTTTCACGCTCCTCGCATTTTTCACTCCTTTTCATGCTACTTGCATTTTTCACACCTTTTCATGCTCCTCGTTTTTTTTTTTCTCCTCGCATTTTTGACACCTTTTCATGCTCCTCGCATTTTTCACACCTTTTCATGCTCCTTGCATTTTTCACACCTTTCATGCTCCTTGTATTTTTTTTTTGGTCCTCGCATTTTTCACACCTTTTCATGATCCTTGCATTTTTCACACCTTTTCATGCTCCTCGCATTTTTGCACCTTTTCATGTTCCTTGTATTTTTTTTTTGCTCCTCGCATTTTTTACACCTTATCATGCTCCTTGCATTTTTCACACCTTTTCATGCTCTTCGTCTTTTGCTTTTTTTTTTCTCCTCATATTTTTCACACCTTTTCATGCTCCTTGCATTTTACACACCTTTTCATGCTCTTCGTCTTTTTTTTTTGCTCCTCGCATTTTTCACACCTTTTCAAGCTCCTTGTCTTTTTTTTTTTTGCTCCTCACATTTTTCACACCTTTTCATGCTCCTCGCATTTTTCATACCTTTTCATGCTCCTCGCATTTTTCACACCTTTTCATGCTCCTCCCATTTTTCACACCTTTTCATGCTCCTGGTCTTTTTTTTTTTTTTTTTTCTCCTCGCATTTTTCACACCTTTTCATGCACCTCGCATTTTTCACACCTTTTCATGCTCCTCGCATTTTTCACACCTTTTCATGCTCCTGGTCTTTCTTTTTTTTTTTTTGCTCCTCGCATTTTTCACACCTTTTCAAGCTCCTTGTCTTTTTTTTTTTTGCTCCTCACATTTTTCACACCTTTTCATGCTCCTCGCATTTTTCATACCTTTTCATGCTCCTCGCATTTTTCACACCTTTTCATGCTCCTCCCATTTTTCACACCTTTTCATGCTCCTGGTCTTTTTTTTTTTTTTTTTTCTCCTCGCATTTTTCACACCTTTTCATGCACCTCGCATTTTTCACACCTTTTCATGCTCCTCGCATTTTTCACACCTTTTCATGCTCCTCGCATTTTTCACACCATTTCATGCTCCTCGTATTTTTCACACCTTTTCATGCACCTCGCATTTTTACACCTTTTCATGCTCCTTGTATTTTTTTTTTTTGCTCCTCGCATTTTTCACACATTTTCATGCTCCTTGCATTTTTCAAACCTTTTCACGCTCCTCGCATTTTTCACTCCTTTTCATGCTACTTGCATTTTTCACACCTTTTCATGCTCCTCGTTTTTTTTTTTCTCCTCGCATTTTTGACACCTTTTCATGCTCCTCGCATTTTTCACACCTTTTCATGCTCCTTGCATTTTTCACACCTTTTCATGCTCTTCGTCTTTTGCTTTTTTTTTTTCTCCTCATATTTTTCACACCTTTTCATGCTCCTTGCATTTTACACACCTTTTCATGCTCTTCGTCTTTTTTTTTTGCTCCTCGCATTTTTCACACCTTTTCAAGCTCCTTGTCTTTTTTTTTTTTGCTCCTCACATTTTTCACACCTTTTCATGCTCCTCGCATTTTTCATACCTTTTCATGCTCCTCGCATTTTTCACACCTTTTCATGCTCCTCCCATTTTTCACACCTTTTCATGCTCCTCGCATTTTTCACACCTTTTCATGATCCACGCATTTTTCACACCTTTTCATGCTCCTCGCATTTTTCACACCTTTTCATGGTCCTCGCATTTTTCACTCCTATTCATGCTCCTCGAATTTTTCACACCTTTTCATGCTCCTCTCATTTTTCACACCTTTTCATGCTCCTCGTATTTATCACACCTTTTCATGCACCTCGAATTTTTCATACCTTTTCATGCTCCTTGCATTTTTCACACCTTTTCATGCTCCTCGTATTTTTCTTTTTTTTTTTTGTTCCTCGCATTTTTCACACCTTTTCATGCTCCTTGCATTTTTCACACCTTTTCAGGCTCATCATCTTTTTTTTTTTTTGCTCCTCGCATTTTTCACACCTTTTCATGCTCCTCGCATTTTTCACACCTTTTCATGCTCCTCGTCTTTTTTTTTTTTTTGCTCCTCGCATTTTTCACACCTTTTCATGCTCATCATCTTTTATTTTTTTTTGCTCCTCGCATTTTTCTCACCTTTTCATGCTCCTCGCTTTTTTCACACCTTTTCATGCTCCTCGTATTTTTCTTTTTTTTTTTCTCCTCACATTTTTCACACCTTTTCATGCTCCTCGTATTTTTCTTCTTTTTTTTTTTTTTGCTCCTCGCATTTTTCACATCTTTTCATGCTCCTGGTCTTTTTTTTTTTTTTTGCTCCTCGCATTTTTCACACCTTTTCATGCTCCTGGTCTTTTTTTTTTTTTTTGCTCCTCGCATTTTTCACACCTTTTCATGCTCCTGGTTTTTTTTTTTTTTTTTTTTTTGCTCCTCGCATTTTTCACACCTTTTCATGCTCCTGGTCTTTCTTTTTTTTTTTTTTTTTTTTTTGCTCCTCGCATTTTTCACACCTTCTCATGCTCCTGGTCTTTTTTTTTTTTTTTTTCTCCTCGCATTTTTCACACATTTTCATGCTCCTGGTCTTTATTTTTTTTTTTGCTCCTCGAATTTTTCACACCTTTTCATGCTCCTGGTGTTTCTTTTTTTTTTTTGCTCCTCGAATTTTTCACACCTTTTCATGCTCCTCGCATTTTTCACACCTCTTCATGCTCCTCGCATTTTTCACAACTTTTCATGCTCGTCGCATTTTTCAAACCTTTTCATGCTCCTGGTCTTTCTTTTTTTTTTTTTTGCTCCCCGCATTTTTCACACCTTTTCATGCTCCTGGTCTTTCTTTATTTTTTTTTTTTTGTGCTCCTCGCATTTTTCACACCTTTTCATGCTCCTGGTCTTTTTTTTTTTTTTTTGCTCCTCGCATTTCTCACACCTTTTCATGCTCCTCGCATTTTTCACACCTTTTCATGCTCCTCCCATTTTTCACACCTTTTCATGCTCCTCGCATTTTTCACACCTTTTCATGATCCACGCATTTTTCACACCTTTTCATGCTCCTCGCATTTTTCACACCTTTTCATGGTCCTCGCATTTTTCACTCCTATTCATGCTCCTCGAATTTTTCACACCTTTTCATGCTCCTCTCATTTTTCACACCTTTTCATGCTCCTCGTATTTATCACACCTTTTCATGCACCTCGAATTTTTCATACCTTTTCATGCTCCTTGCATTTTTCACACCTTTTCATGCTCCTCGTATTTTTCTTTTTTTTTTTTGTTCCTCGCATTTTTCACACCTTTTCATGCTCCTTGCATTTTTCACACCTTTTCAGGCTCATCATCTTTTTTTTTTTTTGCTCCTCGCATTTTTCACACCTTTTCATGCTCCTCGCATTTTTCACACCTTTTCATGCTCCTCGTCTTTTTTTTTTTTTTGCTCCTCGCATTTTTCACACCTTTTCATGCTCATCATCTTTTATTTTTTTTTGCTCCTCGCATTTTTCTCACCTTTTCATGCTCCTCGCTTTTTTCACACCTTTTCATGCTCCTCGTATTTTTCTTTTTTTTTTTCTCCTCACATTTTTCACACCTTTTCATGCTCCTCGTATTTTTCTTCTTTTTTTTTTTTTTGCTCCTCGCATTTTTCACATCTTTTCATGCTCCTGGTCTTTTTTTTTTTTTTTGCTCCTCGCATTTTTCACACCTTTTCATGCTCCTGGTCTTTTTTTTTTTTTTGCTCCTCGCATTTTTCACACCTTTTCATGCTCCTGGTCTTTTTTTTTTTTTTTTTTTTGCTCCTCGCATTTTTCACACCTTTTCATGCTCCTGGTCTTTCTTTTTTTTTTTTTTTTTTTTTTGCTCCTCGCATTTTTCACACCTTCTCATGCTCCTGGTCTTTTTTTTTTTTTTTTTCTCCTCGCATTTTTCACACATTTTCATGCTCCTGGTCTTTATTTTTTTTTTTGCTCCTCGAATTTTTCACACCTTTTCATGCTCCTGGTGTTTCTTTTTTTTTTTTGCTCCTCGAATTTTTCACACCTTTTCATGCTCCTCGCATTTTTCACACCTCTTCATGCTCCTCGCATTTTTCACAACTTTTCATGCTCGTCGCATTTTTCAAACCTTTTCATGCTCCTGGTCTTTCTTTTTTTTTTTTTTGCTCCCCGCATTTTTCACACCTTTTCATGCTCCTGGTCTTTCTTTATTTTTTTTTTTTTGTGCTCCTCGCATTTTTCACACCTTTTCATGCTCCTGGTCTTTTTTTTTTTTTTTGCTCCTCGCATTTCTCACACCTTTTCATGCTCCTCGCATTTTTCACACCTCTTCATGCTCCTCGCATTTTTCACAACTTTTCATGCTCGTCGCATTTTTCAAACCTTTTCATGCTCCTGGTCTTTCTTTTTTTTTTTTTTGCTCCCCGCATTTTTCACACCTTTTCATGCTCCTGGTCTTTCTTTTTTTTTTTTTGCTCCTCGCATTTTTCACACCTTTTCATGCTCCTGGTCTTTTTTTTTTTTTTGCTCCTCGCATTTTTCACACCTTTTCAGGCTCCTGGTCTTTTTTTTTTTTTTTTTTTGCTCCTCGAATTTTTCACACCTTTTCATGCTCGTCGCATTTTTCACACCTTTTCATGCTCCTCGCATTTTTCACACCTTTTCATGCTCGTCGCATTTTTCACACCTTTACATGCTCCTCGCCGTTTTCACACCTTTTCATGCTCCTCGCATTTTTCACACCTTTTCATGCTCGTCGCATTTTTCGCACCTTTTCATGCTCGTCGCATTTTTCGCACCTTTTCATGCTCGTCGCATTTTTCGCACCTTTTCATGCTCCTGGTCCTTTTTTTTTTTTTTTTTTTTTTTTTTTTTTGATCCTCGCATTTTTCGCACCTTTTCATGCTCCTGGTCCTTTTTTTTTTTTTTTTTTTTTTTGCTCCTCGCATTTTTCACACCTTTTCATGCTCGTCGCATTTTTCGCACCTTTTCATGCTCGTCGCATTTTTCGCACCTTTTCATGTTCGTCGCATTTTTCACACCTTTTCATGCTCCTGGTCCTTTTTTTTTTTTTTTTTTTTTTTGCTCCTCGCCTTTTTCACACCTTTTCATGCTCCTGGTCTTTTTTTTTTTTTTGCTCCTCGCCTTTTTCACACCTTTTCATGCTCCTGGTCTTTTTTTTTTTTTTTTGCTCCTCGCATTTTTCGCACCTTTTCATGCTCGTCGCATTTTTCGCACCTTTTCATGTTCGTCGCATTTTTCACACCTTTTCATGCTCCTGGTCCTTTTTTTTTTTTTTTTTTTTTTTTTTTTTTTTTTTGCTCCTCGCATTTTTCACACCTTTTCATGCTCCTGGTCCTTTTTTTTTTTTTTTTGCTCCTCGCATTTTTCACACCTTTTCATGCTCCTGGTCTTTTTTTTTTTTTTTTGCTCCTCGCATTTTTCACACCTTTTCATGCTCCTGGTCCTTTTTTTTTTTTTTTTTTTTTTTTTTTTTTTTGCTCGTCGCATTTTTCGCACCTTTTCTTTCTCCTGGGCCTTTTTTTTTTTTTTTTTTTTTTTTTTTTTTTTTTTTTGCTCCTCGCATTTTTCACACCTTTTCATGCTCGTCGCATTTTTCGCACCTTTTCATGCTCCCCGCATTTTTCGCACCTTTTCATGCTCGTCGCATTTTTCACACCTTTTCATGCTCCCCGCATTTTTCACACCTTTTCATGCTCCTGGTCTTTTTTTTTTTTTTGCTCCTCGCCTTTTTCACACCTTTTCATGCTCCTGGTCCTTTTTTTTTTTTTTTTTTTTTTTTTGCTCCTCGCATTTTTCGCACCTTTTCATGCTCGTCGCATTTTTCACACCTTTTCATGCTCGTCGCATTTTTCGCACCTTTTCATGCTCGTCGCATTTTTCGCACCTTTTCATGCTCGTCGCATTTTTCGCACCTTTTCATGCTCGTCGCATTTTTCGCACCTTTTCATGCTCGTCGCATTTTTCACACCTTTTCATGCTCCTGGTCCTTTTTTTTTTTTTTTTTTTTTTTTTTTTTTTTGCTCGTCGCATTTTTCACACCTTTTCATGCTCGTCGCATTTTTAGCACCTTTTCATGCTCGTCGCATTTTTCGCACCTTTTCATGCTCGTCGCATTTTTCGCACCTTTTCATGCTCGTCGCATTTTTCACACCTTTTCATGCTCCTGGTCCTTTTTTTTTTTTTTTTTTTTTTTTTGCTCCTCGCATTTTTCACACCTTTTCATGCTCGTCGCATTTTTCGCACCTTTTCATGCTCGTCGCATTTTTCGCACCTTTTCATGCTCGTCGCATTTTTCGCACCTTTTCATGCTCGTCGCATTTTTCGCACCTTTTCATGCTCGTCGCATTTTTCACACCTTTTCATGCTCCTGGTCCTTTTTTTTTTTTTTTTTTTTTTTTGCTCCTCGCATTTTTCACACCTTTTCATGCTCGTCGCATTTTTCGCACCTTTTCATGCTCGTCGCATTTTTCACACCTTTTCATGCTCGTCGCATTTTTCGCACCTTTTCATGCTCGTCGCATTTTTCGCACCTTTTCATGCTCGTCGCATTTTTCGCACCTTTTCATGCTCGTCGCATTTTTCGCACCTTTTCATGCTCGTCGCATTTTTCACACCTTTTCATGCTCCTGGTCCTTTTTTTTTTTTTTTTTTTTTTTTTTTTTTTTGCTCGTCGCATTTTTCGCACCTTTTCATGCTCGTCGCATTTTTAGCACCTTTTCATGCTCGTCGCATTTTTCGCACCTTTTCATGCTCGTCGCATTTTTCGCACCTTTTCATGCTCGTCGCATTTTTCACACCTTTTCATGCTCCTGGTCCTTTTTTTTTTTTTTTTTTTTTTTTGCTCCTCGCATTTTTCACACCTTTTCATGCTCGTCGCATTTTTCGCACCTTTTCATGCTCGTCGCATTTTTCGCACCTTTTCATGCTCGTCGCATTTTTCGCACCTTTTCATGCTCGTCGCATTTTTCGCACCTTTTTATGTTCGTCGCATTTTTCACACCTTTTCATGCTCCTGGTCCTTTTTTTTTTTTTTTTTTTTTTTTTTTTTTGCTCCTCGCATTTTTCACACCTTTTCATGCTCCTGGTCCTTTTTTTTTTTTTTTTTTTTTTTTTGCTCCTCGCATTTTTCACACCTTTTCATGCTCGTCGCATTTTTCGCACCTTTTCATGCTCGTCGCATTTTTCGCACCTTTTCATGCTCGTCGCATTTTTCGCACCTTTTCATGCTCCTCGCATTTTTCACACCTTTTCATGCTCGTCGCATTTTTCGCACCTTTTCATGCTCGTCGCATTTTTCACACCTTTTCATGCTCCTTGCATTTTTCACACCTTTTCATGCTCTTCGTCTTTTGCTTTTTTTTTTTCTCCTCATATTTTTCACACCTTTTCATGCTCCTTGCATTTTACACACCTTTTCATGCTCTTCGTCTTTTTTTTTTGCTCCTCGCATTTTTCACACCTTTTCAAGCTCCTTGTCTTTTTTTTTTTTGCTCCTCACATTTTTCACACCTTTTCATGCTCCTCGCATTTTTCATACCTTTTCATGCTCCTCGCATTTTTCACACCTTTTCATGCTCCTCCCATTTTTCACACCTTTTCATGCTCCTCGCATTTTTCACACCTTTTCATGATCCACGCATTTTTCACACCTTTTCATGCTCCTCGCATTTTTCACACCTTTTCATGGTCCTCGCATTTTTCACTCCTATTCATGCTCCTCGAATTTTTCACACCTTTTCATGCTCCTCTCATTTTTCACACCTTTTCATGCTCCTCGTATTTATCACACCTTTTCATGCACCTCGAATTTTTCATACCTTTTCATGCTCCTTGCATTTTTCACACCTTTTCATGCTCCTCGTATTTTTCTTTTTTTTTTTTGTTCCTCGCATTTTTCACACCTTTTCATGCTCCTTGCATTTTTCACACCTTTTCAGGCTCATCATCTTTTTTTTTTTTTGCTCCTCGCATTTTTCACACCTTTTCATGCTCCTCGCATTTTTCACACCTTTTCATGCTCCTCGTCTTTTTTTTTTTTTTGCTCCTCGCATTTTTCACACCTTTTCATGCTCATCATCTTTTATTTTTTTTTGCTCCTCGCATTTTTCTCACCTTTTCATGCTCCTCGCTTTTTTCACACCTTTTCATGCTCCTCGTATTTTTCTTTTTTTTTTTCTCCTCACATTTTTCACACCTTTTCATGCTCCTCGTATTTTTCTTCTTTTTTTTTTTTTTGCTCCTCGCATTTTTCACATCTTTTCATGCTCCTGGTCTTTTTTTTTTTTTTTGCTCCTCGCATTTTTCACACCTTTTCATGCTCCTGGTCTTTTTTTTTTTTTTGCTCCTCGCATTTTTCACACCTTTTCATGCTCCTGGTCTTTTTTTTTTTTTTTTTTTTGCTCCTCGCATTTTTCACACCTTTTCATGCTCCTGGTCTTTCTTTTTTTTTTTTTTTTTTTTTTGCTCCTCGCATTTTTCACACCTTCTCATGCTCCTGGTCTTTTTTTTTTTTTTTTTCTCCTCGCATTTTTCACACATTTTCATGCTCCTGGTCTTTATTTTTTTTTTTGCTCCTCGAATTTTTCACACCTTTTCATGCTCCTGGTGTTTCTTTTTTTTTTTTGCTCCTCGAATTTTTCACACCCTTTTCATGCTCCTCGCATTTTTCACACCTCTTCATGCTCCTCGCATTTTTCACAACTTTTCATGCTCGTCGCATTTTTCAAACCTTTTCATGCTCCTGGTCTTTCTTTTTTTTTTTTTTGCTCCCCGCATTTTTCACACCTTTTCATGCTCCTGGTCTTTCTTTATTTTTTTTTTTTTGTGCTCCTCGCATTTTTCACACCTTTTCATGCTCCTGGTCTTTTTTTTTTTTTTTGCTCCTCGCATTTCTCACACCTTTTCATGCTCCTCGCATTTTTCACACCTTTTCATGCTCCTCCCATTTTTCACACCTTTTCATGCTCCTCGCATTTTTCACACCTTTTCATGATCCACGCATTTTTCACACCTTTTCATGCTCCTCGCATTTTTCACACCTTTTCATGGTCCTCGCATTTTTCACTCCTATTCATGCTCCTCGAATTTTTCACACCTTTTCATGCTCCTCTCATTTTTCACACCTTTTCATGCTCCTCGTATTTATCACACCTTTTCATGCACCTCGAATTTTTCATACCTTTTCATGCTCCTTGCATTTTTCACACCTTTTCATGCTCCTCGTATTTTTCTTTTTTTTTTTTGTTCCTCGCATTTTTCACACCTTTTCATGCTCCTTGCATTTTTCACACCTTTTCAGGCTCATCATCTTTTTTTTTTTTTTGCTCCTCGCATTTTTCACACCTTTTCATGCTCCTCGCATTTTTCACACCTTTTCATGCTCCTCTTCTTTTTTTTTTTTTTGCTCCTCGCATTTTTCACACCTTTTCATGCTCATCATCTTTTATTTTTTTTTGCTCCTCGCATTTTTCTCACCTTTTCATGCTCCTCGCTTTTTTCACACCTTTTCATGCTCCTCGTATTTTTCTTTTTTTTTTTCTCCTCACATTTTTCACACCTTTTCATGCTCCTCGTATTTTTCTTCTTTTTTTTTTTTTTGCTCCTCGCATTTTTCACATCTTTTCATGCTCCTGGTCTTTTTTTTTTTTTTTGCTCCTCGCATTTTTCACACCTTTTCATGCTCCTGGTCTTTTTTTTTTTTTTGCTCCTCGCATTTTTCACACCTTTTCATGCTCCTGGTCTTTTTTTTTTTTTTTTTTTTGCTCCTCGCATTTTTCACACCTTTTCATGCTCCTGGTCTTTCTTTTTTTTTTTTTTTTTTTTTTGCTCCTCGCATTTTTCACACCTTCTCATGCTCCTGGTCTTTTTTTTTTTTTTTTTCTCCTCGCATTTTTCACACATTTTCATGCTCCTGGTCTTTATTTTTTTTTTTGCTCCTCGAATTTTTC
>NW_025316691.1:32500-42500 GCF_910594005.1 Cervus elaphus | reverse complement strand
TGCTCCTCGAATTTTTCACACCTTTTCATGCTCCTCGCATTTTTCACACCTCTTCATGCTCCTCGCATTTTTCACACCTCTTCATGCTCCTCGCATTTTTCACAACTTTTCATGCTCGTCGCATTTTTCACACCTTTTCATGCTCCTGGTCTTTCTTTTTTTTTTTTTGCTCCTCGCATTTTTCACACCTTTTCATGCTGCTGGTCTTTTTTTTTTTTTTTTGCTCCTCGCATTTTTCACACCTTTTCATGCTAATGGTCTTTCTTTTTTTTTTTTTGCTCCTCGCATTTTTCACACCTTTTCATGCTCCTCGTATTTTTCACACCTTTTCATGCACCTCGCATTTTTACACCTTTTCATGCTCCTTGTATTTTTTTTTTTTGCTCCTCGCATTTTTCACACATTTTCATGCTCCTTGCATTTTTCAAACCTTTTCACGCTCCTCGCATTTTTCACTCCTTTTCATGCTACTTGCATTTTTCACACCTTTTCATGCTCCTCGTTTTTTTTTTTCTCCTCGCATTTTTGACACCTTTTCATGCTCCTCGCATTTTTCACACCTTTTCATGCTCCTTGCATTTTTCACACCTTTTCATGCTCTTCGTCTTTTGCTTTTTTTTTTTCTCCTCATATTTTTCACACCTTTTCATGCTCCTTGCATTTTACACACCTTTTCATGCTCTTCGTCTTTTTTTTTTGCTCCTCGCATTTTTCACACCTTTTCAAGCTCCTTGTCTTTTTTTTTTTTGCTCCTCACATTTTTCACACCTTTTCATGCTCCTCGCATTTTTCATACCTTTTCATGCTCCTCGCATTTTTCACACCTTTTCATGCTCCTCCCATTTTTCACACCTTTTCATGCTCCTCGCATTTTTCACACCTTTTCATGATCCACGCATTTTTCACACCTTTTCATGCTCCTCGCATTTTTCACACCTTTTCATGGTCCTCGCATTTTTCACTCCTATTCATGCTCCTCGAATTTTTCACACCTTTTCATGCTCCTCTCATTTTTCACACCTTTTCATGCTCCTCGTATTTATCACACCTTTTCATGCACCTCGAATTTTTCATACCTTTTCATGCTCCTTGCATTTTTCACACCTTTTCATGCTCCTCGTATTTTTCTTTTTTTTTTTTGTTCCTCGCATTTTTCACACCTTTTCATGCTCCTTGCATTTTTCACACCTTTTCAGGCTCATCATCTTTTTTTTTTTTTGCTCCTCGCATTTTTCACACCTTTTCATGCTCCTCGCATTTTTCACACCTTTTCATGCTCCTCGTCTTTTTTTTTTTTTTGCTCCTCGCATTTTTCACACCTTTTCATGCTCATCATCTTTTATTTTTTTTTGCTCCTCGCATTTTTCTCACCTTTTCATGCTCCTCGCTTTTTTCACACCTTTTCATGCTCCTCGTATTTTTCTTTTTTTTTTTCTCCTCACATTTTTCACACCTTTTCATGCTCCTCGTATTTTTCTTCTTTTTTTTTTTTTTGCTCCTCGCATTTTTCACATCTTTTCATGCTCCTGGTCTTTTTTTTTTTTTTTGCTCCTCGCATTTTTCACACCTTTTCATGCTCCTGGTCTTTTTTTTTTTTTTGCTCCTCGCATTTTTCACACCTTTTCATGCTCCTGGTCTTTTTTTTTTTTTTTTTTTTTGCTCCTCGCATTTTTCACACCTTTTCATGCTCCTGGTCTTTCTTTTTTTTTTTTTTTTTTTTTTGCTCCTCGCATTTTTCACACCTTCTCATGCTCCTGGTCTTTTTTTTTTTTTTTTTCTCCTCGCATTTTTCACACATTTTCATGCTCCTGGTCTTTATTTTTTTTTTTGCTCCTCGAATTTTTCACACCTTTTCATGCTCCTGGTGTTTCTTTTTTTTTTTTGCTCCTCGAATTTTTCACACCTTTTCATGCTCCTCGCATTTTTCACACCTCTTCATGCTCCTCGCATTTTTCACAACTTTTCATGCTCGTCGCATTTTTCAAACCTTTTCATGCTCCTGGTCTTTCTTTTTTTTTTTTTTGCTCCCCGCATTTTTCACACCTTTTCATGCTCCTGGTCTTTCTTTATTTTTTTTTTTTTGTGCTCCTCGCATTTTTCACACCTTTTCATGCTCCTGGTCTTTTTTTTTTTTTTTGCTCCTCGCATTTCTCACACCTTTTCATGCTCCTCGCATTTTTCACACCTCTTCATGCTCCTCGCATTTTTCACAACTTTTCATGCTCGTCGCATTTTTCAAACCTTTTCATGCTCCTGGTCTTTCTTTTTTTTTTTTTTGCTCCCCGCATTTTTCACACCTTTTCATGCTCCTGGTCTTTCTTTTTTTTTTTTTGCTCCTCGCATTTTTCACACCTTTTCATGCTCCTGGTCTTTTTTTTTTTTTTGCTCCTCGCATTTTTCACACCTTTTCAGGCTCCTGGTATTTTTTTTTTTTTTTTTTTGCTCCTCGAATTTTTCACACCTTTTCATGCTCGTCGCATTTTTCACACCTTTTCATGCTCCTCGCATTTTTCACACCTTTTCATGCTCGTCGCATTTTTCACACCTTTACATGCTCCTCGCCGTTTTCACACCTTTTCATGCTCCTCGCATTTTTCACACCTTTTCATGCTCGTCGCATTTTTCGCACCTTTTCATGCTCGTCGCATTTTTCGCACCTTTTCATGCTCGTCGCATTTTTCGCACCTTTTCATGCTCCTGGTCCTTTTTTTTTTTTTTTTTTTTTTTTTTTTTTGATCCTCGCATTTTTCGCACCTTTTCATGCTCCTGGTCCTTTTTTTTTTTTTTTTTTTTTTTTGCTCCTCGCATTTTTCACACCTTTTCATGCTCGTCGCATTTTTCGCACCTTTTCATGCTCGTCGCATTTTTCGCACCTTTTCATGTTCGTCGCATTTTTCACACCTTTTCATGCTCCTGGTCCTTTTTTTTTTTTTTTTTTTTTTTGCTCCTCGCCTTTTTCACACCTTTTCATGCTCCTGGTCTTTTTTTTTTTTTTGCTCCTCGCCTTTTTCACACCTTTTCATGCTCCTGGTCTTTTTTTTTTTTTTTTGCTCCTCGCATTTTTCACACCTTTTCATGCTCGTCGCATTTTTCGCACCTTTTCATGTTCGTCGCATTTTTCACACCTTTTCTTGCTCCTGGTCCTTTTTTTTTTTTTTTTTTTTTTTTTTTTTTTTTTTTGCTCCTCGCATTTTTCACACCTTTTCATGCTCCTGGTCCTTTTTTTTTTTTTTTTGCTCCTCGCATTTTTCACACCTTTTCATGCTCCTGGTCCTTTTTTTTTTTTTTTTTTTTTTTTTTTT
Source organism: Cervus elaphus (assembly GCF_910594005.1). NCBI lineage: Eukaryota > Metazoa > Chordata > Mammalia > Artiodactyla > Cervidae > Cervus > Cervus elaphus. The sequence continues at coordinate 39,198 of NW_025316691.1, read as the reverse complement.
TTTTTTGCTCGTCGCATTTTTCGCACCTTTTCATGCTCCTGGTCCTTTTTTTTTTTTTTTTTTTTTTTTTTTTTTTTTTTTTGCTCCTCGCATTTTTCACACCTTTTCATGCTCGTCGCATTTTTCGCACCTTTTCATGCTCCCCGCATTTTTCGCACCTTTTCATGCTCGTCGCATTTTTCACACCTTTTCATGCTCCCCGCATTTTTCACACCTTTTCATGCTCCTGGTCTTTTTTTTTTTTTTGCTCCTCGCCTTTTTCACACCTTTTCATGCTCCTGGTCCTTTTTTTTTTTTTTTTTTTTTTTTGCTCCTCGCATTTTTCGCACCTTTTCATGCTCGTCGCATTTTTCACACCTTTTCATGCTCGTCGCATTTTTCGCACCTTTTCATGCTCGTCGCATTTTTCGCACCTTTTCATGCTCGTCGCATTTTTCGCACCTTTTCATGCTCGTCGCATTTTTCGCACCTTTTCATGCTCGTCGCATTTTTCACACCTTTTCATGCTCCTGGTCCTTTTTTTTTTTTTTTTTTTTTTTTTGCTCCTCGCATTTTTCACACCTTTTCATGCTCGTCGCATTTTTCGCACCTTTTCATGCTCGTCGCATTTTTCGCACCTTTTCATGCTCGTCGCATTTTTCGCACCTTTTCATGCTCGTCGCATTTTTCGCACCTTTTCATGCTCGTCGCATTTTTCACACCTTTTCATGCTCCTGGTCCTTTTTTTTTTTTTTTTTTTTTTTTTGCTCCTCGCATTTTTCACACCTTTTCATGCTCGTCGCATTTTTCGCACCTTTTCATGCTCGTCGCATTTTTCACACCTTTTCATGCTCGTCGCATTTTTCGCACCTTTTCATGCTCGTCGCATTTTTCGCACCTTTTCATGCTCGTCGCATTTTTCGCACCTTTTCATGCTCGTCGCATTTTTCGCACCTTTTCATGCTCGTCGCATTTTTCACACCTTTTCATGCTCCTGGTCCTTTTTTTTTTTTTTTTTTTTTTTTTTTTTTTTGCTCGTCGCATTTTTCGCACCTTTTCATGCTCGTCGCATTTTTAGCACCTTTTCATGCTCGTCGCATTTTTCGCACCTTTTCATGCTCGTCGCATTTTTCGCACCTTTTCATGCTCGTCGCATTTTTCACACCTTTTCATGCTCCTGGTCCTTTTTTTTTTTTTTTTTTTTTTTTTGCTCCTCGCATTTTTCACACCTTTTCATGCTCGTCGCATTTTTCGCACCTTTTCATGCTCGTCGCATTTTTCGCACCTTTTCATGCTCGTCGCATTTTTCGCACCTTTTCATGCTCGTCGCATTTTTCGCACCTTTTTATGTTCGTCGCATTTTTCACACCTTTTCATGCTCCTGGTCCTTTTTTTTTTTTTTTTTTTTTTTTTTTTTTTGCTCCTCCCTTTTTTCACACCTTTTCATGCTCCTGGTCCTTTTTTTTTTTTTTTTTTTTTTTTTTGCTCCTCGCATTTTTCACACCTTTTCATGCTCGTCGCATTTTTCGCACCTTTTCATGCTCGTCGCATTTTTCGCACCTTTTCATGCTCGTCGCATTTTTCGCACCTTTTCATGCTCCTCGCATTTTTCACACCTTTTCATGCTCGTCGCATTTTTCGCACCTTTTCATGCTCGTCGCATTTTTCGCACCTTTTCATGCTCGTCGCATTTTTCGCACCTTTTCATGCTCGTCGCATTTTTCGCACCTTTTCATGCTCGTCGCATTTTTCACACCTTTTCATGCTCCTGGTCCTTTTTTTTTTTTTTTTTTTTTTTTTGCTCCTCGCATTTTTCACACCTTTTCATGCTCGTCGCATTTTTCGCACCTTTTCATGCTCGTCGCATTTTTCGCACCTTTTCATGCTCGTCGCATTTTTCACACCTTTTCATGCTCCTGGTCCTTTTTTTTTTTTTTTTTTTTTGCTCCTCGCATTTTTCACACCTTTTCATGCTCGTCGCATTTTTCGCACCTTTTCATGCTCGTCGCATTTTTCGCACCTTTTCATGCTCGTCGCATTTTTCGCACCTTTTCATGCTCGTCGCATTTTTCACACCTTTTCATGCTCCTGGTCCTTTTTTTTTTTTTTTTTTTTTTTTTCTCCTCGCATTTTTCACACCTTTTCATGCTCCTGGTCTTCCTTTCTTTCTTTTTTTTTTTTTTTTTTTGCTCCTCGCAGCTTTCACACCATTTCATGTTCCTGGTCTTTTTTTTTTTGCTCCTCGCATTTTTCACACCTTATCATGCTCCTGGTCTTTTTTTTTTTTTTTTGCTCCTCGCATTTTTCACAAGTTTTCATGCTCCTGGTCTTTTTTTTTTTTTACTCCTCGCATTTTTCACACCTTTTCATGCTCCTGGTCTTTCTTTTTTTTTTTTTTTTTTTTGCTCCTCGCATTTTTCACACCTTTTCATGCTCCTGGTCTTTTTTTTTTTTTTGCTCCTCGCATTTCTCACACCTTTTCCTGCTCCTGGTCTTTTTTTTTTTTTTTTTTTTTGCTCCTCGAATTTTTCACACCTTTTCATGCTCCTCGCATTTTTCACACCTCTTCATGCTCCTCGCATTTTTCACACCTCTTCATGCTCCTCGCATTTTTCACAACTTTTCATGCTCGTCGCATTTTTCACACCTTTTCATGCTCCTGGTCTTTCTTTTTTTTTTTTTGCTCCTCGCATTTTTCACACCTTTTCATGCTGCTGGTCTTTTTTTTTTTTTTTTGCTCCTCGCATTTTTCACACCTTTTCATGCTAATGGTCTTTCTTTTTTTTTTTTTGCTCCTCGCATTTTTCACACCTTTTCATGCTCCTCGTATTTTTCACACCTTTTCATGCACCTCGCATTTTTACACCTTTTCATGCTCCTTGTATTTTTTTTTTTTGCTCCTCGCATTTTTCACACATTTTCATGCTCCTTGCATTTTTCAAACCTTTTCACGCTCCTCGCATTTTTCACTCCTTTTCATGCTACTTGCATTTTTCACACCTTTTCATGCTCCTCGTTTTTTTTTTTCTCCTCGCATTTTTGACACCTTTTCATGCTCCTCGCATTTTTCACACCTTTTCATGCTCCTTGCATTTTTCACACCTTTCATGCTCCTTGTATTTTTTTTTTGGTCCTCGCATTTTTCACACCTTTTCATGATCCTTGCATTTTTCACACCTTTTCATGCTCCTCGCATTTTTGCACCTTTTCATGTTCCTTGTATTTTTTTTTTGCTCCTCGCATTTTTTACACCTTATCATGCTCCTTGCATTTTTCACACCTTTTCATGCTCTTCGTCTTTTGCTTTTTTTTTTCTCCTCATATTTTTCACACCTTTTCATGCTCCTTGCATTTTACACACCTTTTCATGCTCTTCGTCTTTTTTTTTTGCTCCTCGCATTTTTCACACCTTTTCAAGCTCCTTGTCTTTTTTTTTTTTGCTCCTCACATTTTTCACACCTTTTCATGCTCCTCGCATTTTTCATACCTTTTCATGCTCCTCGCATTTTTCACACCTTTTCATGCTCCTCCCATTTTTCACACCTTTTCATGCTCCTGGTCTTTTTTTTTTTTTTTTTTCTCCTCGCATTTTTCACACCTTTTCATGCACCTCGCATTTTTCACACCTTTTCATGCTCCTCGCATTTTTCACACCTTTTCATGCTCCTGGTCTTTCTTTTTTTTTTTTTGCTCCTCGCATTTTTCACACCTTTTCAAGCTCCTTGTCTTTTTTTTTTTTGCTCCTCACATTTTTCACACCTTTTCATGCTCCTCGCATTTTTCATACCTTTTCATGCTCCTCGCATTTTTCACACCTTTTCATGCTCCTCCCATTTTTCACACCTTTTCATGCTCCTGGTCTTTTTTTTTTTTTTTTTCTCCTCGCATTTTTCACACCTTTTCATGCACCTCGCATTTTTCACACCTTTTCATGCTCCTCGCATTTTTCACACCTTTTCATGCTCCTCGCATTTTTCACACCATTTCATGCTCCTCGTATTTTTCACACCTTTTCATGCACCTCGCATTTTTACACCTTTTCATGCTCCTTGTATTTTTTTTTTTTGCTCCTCGCATTTTTCACACATTTTCATGCTCCTTGCATTTTTCAAACCTTTTCACGCTCCTCGCATTTTTCACTCCTTTTCATGCTACTTGCATTTTTCACACCTTTTCATGCTCCTCGTTTTTTTTTTTCTCCTCGCATTTTTGACACCTTTTCATGCTCCTCGCATTTTTCACACCTTTTCATGCTCCTTGCATTTTTCACACCTTTTCATGCTCTTCGTCTTTTGCTTTTTTTTTTTCTCCTCATATTTTTCACACCTTTTCATGCTCCTTGCATTTTACACACCTTTTCATGCTCTTCGTCTTTTTTTTTTGCTCCTCGCATTTTTCACACCTTTTCAAGCTCCTTGTCTTTTTTTTTTTTGCTCCTCACATTTTTCACACCTTTTCATGCTCCTCGCATTTTTCATACCTTTTCATGCTCCTCGCATTTTTCACACCTTTTCATGCTCCTCCCATTTTTCACACCTTTTCATGCTCCTCGCATTTTTCACACCTTTTCATGATCCACGCATTTTTCACACCTTTTCATGCTCCTCGCATTTTTCACACCTTTTCATGCTCCTCGCATTTTTCACACCTTTTCATGCTCGTCGCATTTTTCACACCTTTTCATGCTCGTCGCATTTTTCACACCTTTTCATGCTCGTCGCATTTTTCGCACCTTTTCATGCTCGTCGCATTTTTCGCACCTTTTCATGCTCGTCGCATTTTTCGCACCTTTTCATGCTCGTCGCATTTTTCGCACCTTTTCATGCTCCCCGCATTTTTCGCCCCTTTTCATGCTCCTGGTCCTTTTTTTTTTTTTTTTTTTTTTTTTGCTCCTCGCATTTTTCACACCTTTTCATGCTCCTGGTCTTTTTTTTTTTTTTTTTTGCTCCTCGCATTTTTCACACCTTTTCCTGCTCCTCGCATTTTTCACACCTTTTCATGCTCCTCGCATTTTTCACACCTTTTCATGCTCCTGGTCCTTTTTTTTTTTTGCTCCTCGCATTTTTCACACCTTTTCATGCTCCTCGCATTTTTCACACCTTTTCATGCTCCTCGCATTTTTCACACCTTTTCATGCTCGTCGCATTTTTCACACCTTTTCATGCTCCTCGCATTTTTCACACCTCTTCATGCTCTTCGCATTTTTCACAAGTTTTCATGCTCGTCGCATTTTTCACACCTTTTCATGCTCCTCGCATTTTTCACACCTTTTCATGCTCCTGGTCCTTTTTTTTTTTTTTTTTTTTTTTTTTTTTTTGCTCCTCGCATTTTTCACACCTTTTCATGCTCGTCGCATTTTTCGCACCTTTTCATGCTCGTCGCATTTTTCGCACCTTTTCATGCTCCTGGTCCTTTTTTTTTTTTTTTTTTTTTTTTTTTTTTTTTTTTGCTCCTCGCATTTTTCACACCTTTTCATGCTCGTCGCATTTTTCACACCTTTTCATGCTCGTCGCATTTTTCACACCTTTTCATGCTCCTCGCATTTTTCACACCTTTTCATGCTCCTCGCATTTTTCACACCTTTTCATGCTCCTGGTCCTTTTTTTTTTTTTTTTTTTTTTTTTTTTTTGCTCCTCGCATTTTTCACACCTTTTCATGCTACTCGCATTTTTCACACCTTTTCATGCTCGTCGCATTTTTCGCACCTTTTCATGCTCGTCGCATTTTTCGCACCTTTTCATGCTCGTCGCATTTTTCGCACCTTTTCATGCTCCTGGTCTTTTTTTTTTTTTTTTTTTTTTTTTGCTCCTCGCATTTTTCACACCTTTTCATGCTCCTGGTCTTTTTTTTTTTTTTTTTTGCTCCTCGCATTTTTCACACCTTTTCATGCTCCTCGCATTTTTCACACCTTTTCATGCTCCTCGCATTTTTCACACCTTTTCATGCTCCTGGTCCTTTTTTTTTTTTGCTCCTCGCATTTTTCACACCTTTTCATGCTCCTCGCATTTTTCACACCTTTTCATGCTCGTCGCATTTTTCCCACTTTTTCATGCTCTTCGCATTTTTCCCACCTTTTCATGCTCGTCGCATTTTTCACACCTTTTCTTTCTCCTGGTCCTTTTTTTTTTTTTTTTTTTTTTTTTTTTTTTGCTCCTCGCATTTTTCTCACCTTTTCATGCTCCTCGCATTTTTCACACCTTTTCATGCTCGTCGCATTTTTCACACCTTTTCATGCTCGTCGAATTTTTCACACCTTTTCATGCTCGTCGCATTTTTCACACCTTTTCATGCTCGTCGCATTTTTCACACCTTTTCATGCTCCTGGTCCTTTTTTTTTTTTTTTTTTTTTTTTTTTTTTGCTCGTCGCCTTTTTCACACCTTTTCATGCTCGTCGCCTTTTTCACACCTTTTCATGCTCCTCGCCTTTTTCACACCTTTTCATGCTCCTCGCCTTTTTCACACCTTTTCATGCTCCTCGCATTTTTCACACCTTTTCATGCTCGTCGCCTTTTTCACACCTTTTCATGCTCCTCGCCTTTTTCACACCTTTTCATGCTCCTCGCCTTTTTCACACCTTTTCATGCTCCTCGCATTTTTCCCACCTTTTCATGCTCCTCGCATTTTTCACACCTTTTCATGCTCGTCGCCTTTTTCACACCTTTTCATGCTCGTCGCCTTTTTCACACCTTTTCATGCTCCTCGCATTTTTCACACCTTTT
>NW_025316691.1:22500-27500 GCF_910594005.1 Cervus elaphus | reverse complement strand
TTTTTTTTTTTTTTTTTTTTTTTTTTTTTTTTTTTTGCTCGTCGCATTTTTCACACCTTTTCAATGCTCCTCGCATTTTTTCGCACCTTTTCATGCTCGTCGCATTTTTCACACCTTTTCATGCTCGTCGCATTTTTCACACCTTTTCATGCTCGTCGCATTTTTCGCACCTTTTCATGCTCGTCGCATTTTTCGCACCTTTTCATGCTCGTCGCATTTTTCGCACCTTTTCATGCTCCTGGTCCTTTTTTTTTTTTTTTTTTTTTTTTTTTTTTTTTTTTTTGCTCCTCGCATTTTTCAAACCTTTTCATGCTCGTCGCATTTTTCACACCTTTTCATGCTCCTCGCATTTTTCACACCTTTTCATGCTCCTGGTCCTTTTTTTTTTTTTTTTTTTTTTGCTCCTCGCATTTTTCACACCTTTTCTTGCTCCCCGCATTTTTCACACCTTTTCATGCCCCTGGTCCTTTTTTTTTTTTTTTTTTTGCTCCTCGCATTTTTCACACCTTTTCATGCTCCTGGTCCTTTTTTTTTTTTTTTTTTTTTTTTTTTTTTTTTTTTTGCTCGTCGCATTTTTCGCACCTTTTCATGCTCGTCGCATTTTTCGCACCTTTTCATGCTCGTCGCATTTTTCACACCTTTTCATGCTCGTCGCATTTTTCACACCTTTTCATGCTCGTCGCATTTTTCGCACCTTTCATGCTCGTCGCATTTTTCGCACCTTTTCATGCTCGTCGCATTTTTTCGCACCTTTTCATGCTCGTCGCATTTTTCCGCACCTTTTCATGCTCCCCGCATTTTTCACACCTTTTCATGCTCCTGGCCTTTTTCACACCTTTTCATGCTCCAGGTCCTTTTTTTTTTTTTTTTTTTTTTTTTTTTTGCTCCTCGCCTTTTTCACACCTTTTCATGGTCCTCGCCTTTTTCACACCTTTTCATGCTCCTCGCATTTTTCACACCTTTTCATGCTCGTCGCATTTTTCACACCTTTTCATGCTCATCGCATTTTTTCACACCTTTTCATGCTCGTCGCATTTTTCGCACCTTTTCATGCTCGTCGCATTTTTCGCAACTTTTCATGCTCGTCGCATTTTTCGCACCTTTTCATGCTCCTGGTCCTTTTTTTTTTTTTTTTTTTTTTTTTTTTTTTTTTTTTTGCTCCTCGCATTTTTCACACCTTTTCATGCTCCTGGACCTTTTTTTTTTTTTTTTTTTTTTTTTTTTTTTTTTTTTTTGCTCGTCGCATTTTTCACACCTTTTCATGCTCCTCGCATTTTTCACACCTTTTCTTGCTCCTGGTCCTTTTTTTTTTTTTTTTTTTTTTTTTTTTTTTTTTTGCTCCTCGCATTTTTCACACCTTTTCATGCTCCTGGTCCTTTTTTTTTTTTTTTTTTTTTTTTTTTTGCTCGTCGCATATTTTCACACCTTTTCATGCTCCTCGCATTTTTCACACCTTTTCATGCTCCTGGTCCTTTTTTTTTTTTTTTTTTTTTTTTTTTTTTTTCTCCTTGTTTTTTTCACACCTTTTCATGCTCCTGGTCCTTTTTTTTTTTTTTTTTTTTTTTTTTTTTTTTTTTGCTCGTCGCATTTTTCGCACCTTTTCATGCTCGTCGCATTTTTCGCACCTTTTCATGCTCGTCGCATTTTTCACACCTTTTCATGCTCGTCGCATTTTTCACACCTTTTCATGCTCGTCGCATTTTTCGCACCTTTTCATGCTCGTCGCATTTTTCGCACCTTTTCATGCTCGTCGCATTTTTCGCACCTTTTCATTGCTCGTCGCATTTTTCGCACCTTTTCATGCTCCCCGCATTTTTCGCACCTTTTCATGCTCCTGGTCCTTTTTTTTTTTTTTTTTTTTTTTTTTGCTCCTCGCATTTTTCACACCTTTTTCATGGCTCCTGGTCTTTTTTTTTTTTTTTTTTGCTCCTCGCATTTTTCACACCTTTTCATGCTCCTCGCATTTTTCACACCTTTTCATGCTCCTCGCATTTTTCACACCTTTTCATGCTCCTGGTCCTTTTTTTTTTTTGCTCCTCGCATTTTTCACACCTTTTCATGCTCCTCGCATTTTTCACACCTTTTCATGCTCCTCGCATTTTTCACACCTTTTCATGCTTCGTCGCATTTTTCACACCTTTTCATGCTCCTCGCATTTTTCACACCTCTTCATGCATGCTCTTCGCATTTTTCACAAGTTTTCATGCTCGTCGCATTTTTCACACCTTTTCATGCTCCTCGCATTTTTCACACCTTTTCATGCTCCTGGTCCTTTTTTTTTTTTTTTTTTTTTTTTTTTTTTTTTGCTCCTCGCATTTTTCACACCTTTTCATGCTCGTCGCATTTTTCGCACCTTTTCATGCTCGTCGCATTTTTCGCACCTTTTCATGCTCCTGGTCCTTTTTTTTTTTTTTTTTTTTTTTTTTTTTTTTTTTTTGCTCCTCGCATTTTTCACACCTTTTCATGCTCGTCGCATTTTTCACACCTTTTCATGCTCGTCGCATTTTTCACACCTTTTCATGCTCCTCGCATTTTTCACACCTTTTCATGCTCCTCGCATTTTTCACACCTTTTCATGCTCCTCGCATTTTTCACACCTTTTCATGCTCGTCGCATTTTTCACACCTTTTCATGCTCCTCGCATTTTTCACTCCTCTTCATGCTCCTCGCATTTTTCACACGTTTTCATGCTCGTCGCATTTTTCACACCTTTTCATGCTCCTCGCATTTTTCACACCTTTTCATGCTCCTGGTCCTTTTTTTTTTTTTTTTTTTTTTTTTTTTTTTTGCTCCTCGCATTTTTCACACCTTTTCATGCTCGTCGCATTTTTCACACCTTTTCATGCTCGTCGCATTTTTCACACCTTTTCATGCTCCTGGTCCTTTTTTTTTTTTTTTTTTTTTTTTTTTTTTTGCTCCTCGCCTTTTTCACACCTTTTCATGCTCGTCGCCTTTTTCACACCTTTTCATGCTCCTCGCCTTTTTCACACCTTTTCATGCTCCTCGCCTTTTTCACACCTTTTCATGCTCCTCGCATTTTTCACACCTTTTCATGCTCGTCGCCTTTTTCACACCTTTTCATGCTCCTCGCCTTTTTCACACCTTTTCATGCTCCTCGCCTTTTTCACACCTTTTCATGCTCCTCGCATTTTTCACACCTTTTCATGCTCCTCGCATTTTTCACACCTTTTCATGCTCGTCGCCTTTTTCACACCTTTTCATGCTCGTCGCCTTTTTCACACCTTTTCATGCTCCTCGCATTTTTCACACCTTTTCATGCTACTCGCATTTTTCACACCTTTTCATGCTCGTCGCATTTTTCGCACCTTTTCATGCTCGTCGCATTTTTCGCACCTTTTCATGCTCGTCGCATTTTTCGCACCTTTTCATGCTCCTGGTCCTTTTTTTTTTTTTTTTTTTTTTTTGCTCCTCGCATTTTTCACACCTTTTCATGCTCCTGGTCTTTTTTTTTTTTTTTTTTTGCTCCTCGCATTTTTCACACCTTTTCATGCTCCTCGCATTTTTCACACCTTTTCATGCTCCTCGCATTTTTCACACCTTTTCATGCTCCTGGTCCTTTTTTTTTTTTTGCTCCTCGCATTTTTCACACCTTTTCATGCTCCTCGCATTTTTCACACCTTTTCATGCTCGTCGCATTTTTCGCACTTTTTCATGCTCGTCGCATTTTTCGCACCTTTTCATGCTCGTCGCATTTTTCACACCTTTTCATGCTCCTGGTCCTTTTTTTTTTTTTTTTTTTTTTTTTTTTTTTGCTCCTCGCATTTTTCACACCTTTTCATGCTCGTCGCATTTTTCACACCTTTTCATGCTCGTCGCATTTTTCACACCTTTTCATGCTCGTCGAATTTTTCACACCTTTTCATGCTCGTCGCATTTTTCACACCTTTTCATGCTCGTCGCATTTTTCACACCTTTTCATGCTCCTGGTCCTTTTTTTTTTTTTTTTTTTTTTTTTTTTTTTGCTCGTCGCCTTTTTCACACCTTTTCATGCTCGTCGCCTTTTTCACACCTTTTCATGCTCCTCGCCTTTTTCACACCTTTTCATGCTCCTCGCCTTTTTCACACCTTTTCATGCTCCTCGCATTTTTCACACCTTTTCATGCTCGTCGCCTTTTTCACACCTTTTCATGCTCCTCGCCTTTTTCACACCTTTTCATGCTCCTCGCCTTTTTCACACCTTTTCATGCTCCTCGCATTTTTCACACCTTTTCATGCTCCTCGCATTTTTCACACCTTTTCATGCTCGTCGCCTTTTTCACACCTTTTCATGCTCGTCGCCTTTTTCACACCTTTTCATGCTCCTCGCATTTTTCACACCTTTTCATGCTCCTCGCATTTTTCACACCTTTTCATGCTCCTGGTCCTTTTTTTTTTTTTTTTTTTTTTTTTTTTTTTTTTTTTGCTCCTCGCATTTTTCACACCTTTTCATGCTCGTCGCATTTTTCACACCTTTTCATGCTCGTCGCATTTTTCGCACCTTTTCTTGCTCATCGCTTTTTTCGCACCTTTTCTTGCTCGTCGCATTTTTCGCACCTTTTCATGCTCCTGGTCTTTTTTTTTTTTTTTTTTGCTCCTCGCATTTTTCACACCTTTTCATGTTCCTGGACTTTTTTTTTTTTTTTTTTTGCTCCTCACATTTTTCACACCTTTTCATGCTCCTGGTCCTTTTTTTTTTTTTTTTTTTTTTTTGCTCCTCGCATTTTTCACACCTTTTCATGCTCCTCGCATTTTTCACACCTTTTCATGCTCCTGGTCCTTTTTTTTTTTTTTTTTTTTTTTTTTTTTTTTTTTTTGCTCCTCGCTTTTTTCTCACCTTTTCATGCTCGTCGCATTTTTCACACCTTTTCATGCTCCTGGTCCTTTTTTTTTTTTTTTGCTCCTCGCATTTTTCACACCTTTTCATGCTCCTTGTCCTTTTTTTTTTTTTTTTTTTTTTTTTTTTTTTTTTTTGCTCCTCGCATTTTTCACACCTTTTCATG
>NW_025316690.1:130000-137500 GCF_910594005.1 Cervus elaphus | reverse complement strand
AAAAGGACCAGGAGCATGAAAAGGTGCGAAAAATGCGACGAGCATGAAAAGGTGCGAAAAATGCGACGAGCATGAAAATGTGCGAAAAATGCGAGGAGCATGAAAAGGTGCGAAAAATGCGAGGAGCAAAAAAAAAAAAAAAAAAAAAAGGACCAGGAGCATGAAAAGGTGCGAAAAATGCGAGGAGCAAAAAAAAAAAAAAAAAAAAGACGAGGAACATGAAAAGGTGTGAAAAATGCGAGGAGCAAAAAAAAAAAAAAAAAAAAAAAAGGACCAGGAGCATGAAAAGGTGCGAAAAATGCGAGGAGCATGAAAAGGTGTGAAAAATGCGGGGAGCATGAAAAGGTGTGAAAAATGCGAGGAGCAAAAAAAAAAAAAAAAAGGACCAGGAGCATGAAAAGGTGTGAAAAATGCGAGGAGCAAAAAAAAAAAAAAAAAAAAAAAAGGACCAGGAGCATGAAAAGGTGCGAAAAATGCGAGGAGCATGAAAAGGTGTGAAAAATGCGGGGAGCATGAAAAGGTGTGAAAAATGCGAGGAGCAAAAAAAAAAAAAAAAAGGACCAGGAGCATGAAAAGGTGCGAAAAATGCGACGAGCATGAAAAGGTGCGAAAAATGCGACGAGCATGAAAAGGTGCGAAAAATGCGAGGAGCAAAAAAAAAAAAAAAAAAAAAAAAAAAAAAAAGGACCAGGAGCATGAAAAGGTGTGAAAAATGCGACGAGCATGAAAAGATGTGAAAAATGCGAGGAGCATGAAGAGGTGTGAAAAATGCGAGGAGCAAAAAAAAAAAAAAAAAAAAAAAAAAAAAAGGAAAAGGAGCATGAAAAGGTGGGAAAAATGCGACGAGCATGAAAAGATGTGAAAAATGGGAGGAGAAGGAAGAGGTGTGAAAAATGCGAGGAGAAAAAAAAAAAAAAAAAAAGACCAGGAGCATGAAAAGGTGCGAAAAATGCGACGAGCATGAAAAGGTGCGAAAAAGGCGAGGAGCAAAAAAAAAAAAAAAAAAAAAGGACCAGGAGCATGAAAAGGTGCGAAAAATGCGAGGAGCATGAAAAGGTGCGAAAAATGCGACGAGCATGAAAAGGTGCGAAAAATGCGACGAGCATGAAAAGGTGCGAAAAATGCGACGAGCATGAAAAGGTGCGAAAAATGCGACGAGCATGAAAAGGTGCGAAAAATGCGACGAGCATGAAAAGGTGCGAAAAATGCGACGAGCATGAAAAGGTGCGAAAAATGCGACGAGCATGAAAAGGTGCGAAAAATGCGACGAGCATGAAAAGGTGTGAAAAATGCGAGGAGCAAAAAAAAAAAAAAAAAAAAAAAAAAAAAGGACCAGGAGCATGAAAAGGTGTGAAAAATGCGACGAGCATGAAAAGATGTGAAAAATGCGAGGAGCATGAAGAGGTGTGAAAAATGCGAGGAGCAAAAAAAAAAAAAAAAAAAAAAAAAAAAAAGGACCAGGAGCATGAAAAGGTGTGAAAAATGCGACGAGCATGAAAAGATGTGAAAAATGCGAGGAGCATGAAGAGGTGTGAAAAATGCGAGGAGCAAAAAAAAAAAAAAAAAAGAAAGAAAGAAAGACCAGGGGCATGAAAAGGTGTGAAAAATGCGACGAGCATGAAGAGGTGTGAAAAATGCGAGGAGAAAAAAAAAAAAAAAAAGGACCAGGAGCATGAAAAGGTGTGAAAAATGCGAGGAGCAAAAAAAAAAAAAAAAAAAAAAAAGGACCAGGAGCATGAAAAGGTGCGAAAAAGGCGAGGAGCATGAAAAGGTGTGAAAAATGCGGGGAGCATGAAAAGGTGTGAAAAATGCGAGGAGCAAAAAAAAAAAAAAAAAGGACCAGGAGCATGAAAAGGTGCGAAAAATGCGACGAGCATGAAGAGGTGTGAAAAATGCGAGGAGAAAAAAAAAAAAAAAAGGACCAGGAGCATGAAAAGGTGTGAAAAATGCGAGGAGCAAAAAAAAAAAAAAAAAAAAAAAAAAAAAAAAAGGACCAGGAGCATGAAAAGGTGTGAAAAATGCGAGGAGCAAAAAAAAAAAAAAGACCAGGAGCATGAAAAGGTGTAAAAAATGCGGGGAGCAAAAAAAAAAAAAAAAAAAAAAAAGGACCAGGAGCATGAAAAGGTGCGAAAAATGCGAGGAGCATGAAAAGGTGTGAAAAATGCGGGGAGCATGAAAAGGTGTGAAAAATGCGAGGAGCAAAAAAAAAAAAAAAAAAGGACCAGGAGCATGAAAAGGTGCGAAAAATGCGACGAGCATGAAAAGGTGCGAAAAATGCGACGAGCATGAAAAGGTGCGAAAAATGCGAGGAGCAAAAAAAAAAAAAAAAAAAAAAAAAAAAAAAAGGACCAGGAGCATGAAAAGGTGTGAAAAATGCGACGAGCATGAAAAGATGTGAAAAATGCGAGGAGCATGAAGAGGTGTGAAAAATGCGAGGAGCAAAAAAAAAAAAAAAAAAAAAAAAAAAAAAAGGACCAGGAGCATGAAAAGGTGTGAAAAATGCGACTAGCATGAAAAGATGTGAAAAATGCGAGGAGCATGAAGAGGTGTGAAAAATGCGAGGAGCAAAAAAAAAAAAAAAAAAAAAAAAAAAAAAAAGAACCAGGAGCATGAAAAGGTGTGAAAAATGCGAGGAGGAAAAAAAAAAAAAAAAAAAAAAAAAAAAAAAAGGACCAGGAGCATGAAAAGGTGTGAAAAATGCGGGGAGCATGAAAAGGGGTGAAAAATGCGAGAAGCAAAAAAAAAAAAAAAAAAAAAAAAGGACCAGGAGCATGAAAAGGTGCGAAAAATGCGAGGAGCATGAAAAGGTGTGAAAAATGCGGGGAGCATGAAAAGGTGTGAAAAATGCGAGGAGCAAAAAAAAAAAAAAAAAGGACCAGGAGCATGAAAAGGTGCGAAAAATGCGACGAGCATGAAAAGGTGCGAAAAATGCGACGAGCATGAAAATGTGCGAAAAATGCGAGGAGCATGAAAAGGTGCGAAAAATGCGAGGAGCAAAAAAAAAAAAAAAAAAAAAAGGACCAGGAGCATGAAAAGGTGCGAAAAATGCGAGGAGCAAAAAAAAAAAAAAAAAAAAGACGAGGAACATGAAAAGGTGTGAAAAATGCGAGGAGCAAAAAAAAAAAAAAAAAAAAAAAAGGACCAGGAGCATGAAAAGGTGCGAAAAATGCGAGGAGCATGAAAAGGTGTGAAAAATGCGGGGAGCATGAAAAGGTGTGAAAAATGCGAGGAGCAAAAAAAAAAAAAAAAAGGACCAGGAGCATGAAAAGGTGTGAAAAATGCGAGGAGCAAAAAAAAAAAAAAAAAAAAAAAAGGACCAGGAGCATGAAAAGGTGCGAAAAATGCGAGGAGCATGAAAAGGTGTGAAAAATGCGGGGAGCATGAAAAGGTGTGAAAAATGCGAGGAGCAAAAAAAAAAAAAAAAAGGACCAGGAGCATGAAAAGGTGCGAAAAATGCGACGAGCATGAAAAGGTGCGAAAAATGCGACGAGCATGAAAAGGTGCGAAAAATGCGAGGAGCAAAAAAAAAAAAAAAAAAAAAAAAAAAAAAAGGACCAGGAGCATGAAAAGGTGTGAAAAATGCGACGAGCATGAAAAGATGTGAAAAATGCGAGGAGCATGAAGAGGTGTGAAAAATGCGAGGAGCAAAAAAAAAAAAAAAAAAAAAAAAAAAAAAAGGACCAGGAGCATGAAAAGGTGTGAAAAATGCGACGAGCATGAAAAGATGTGAAAAATGCGAGGAGCATGAAGAGGTGTGAAAAATGCGAGGAGCAAAAAAAAAAAAAAAAAAGACCAGGAGCATGAAAAGGTGCGAAAAATGCGACGAGCATGAAAAGGGGCGAAAAAGGCGAGGAGCAAAAAAAAAAAAAAAAAAAAAGGACCAGGAGCATGAAAAGGTGCGAAAAATGCGAGGAGCATGAAAAGGTGCGAAAAATGCGACGAGCATGAAAAGGTGCGAAAAATGCGACGAGCATGAAAAGGTGCGAAAAATGCGACGAGCATGAAAAGGTGCGAAAAATGCGACGAGCATGAAAAGGTGCGAAAAATGCGACGAGCATGAAAAGGTGCGAAAAATGCGACGAGCATGAAAAGGTGCGAAAAATGCGACGAGCATGAAAAGGTGCGAAAAATGCGACGAGCATGAAAAGGTGTGAAAAATGCGAGGAGCAAAAAAAAAAAAAAAAAAAAAAAAAAAAAAGGACCAGGAGCATGAAAAGGTGTGAAAAATGCGACGAGCATGAAAAGATGTGAAAAATGCGAGGAGCATGAAGAGGTGTGAAAAATGCGAGGAGCAAAAAAAAAAAAAAAAAAAAAAAAAAAAAAGGACCAGGAGCATGAAAAGGTGTGAAAAATGCGACGAGCATGAAAAGATGTGAAAAATGCGAGGAGCATGAAGAGGTGTGAAAAATGCGAGGAGCAAAAAAAAAAAAAAAAAGAAAGAAAGAAAGACCAGGGGCATGAAAAGGTGTGAAAAATGCGACGAGCATGAAGAGGTGTGAAAAATGCGAGGAGAAAAAAAAAAAAAAAAAGGACCAGGAGCATGAAAAGGTGTGAAAAATGCGAGGAGCAAAAAAAAAAAAAAAAAAAAAAAAGGACCAGGAGCATGAAAAGGTGCGAAAAATGCGAGGAGCATGAAAAGGTGTGAAAAATGCGGGGAGCATGAAAAGGTGTGAAAAATGCGAGGAGCAAAAAAAAAAAAAAAAAGGACCAGGAGCATGAAAAGGTGCGAAAAATGCGACGAGCATGAAGAGGTGTGAAAAATGCGAGGAGAAAAAAAAAAAAAAAAAGGACCAGGAGCATGAAAAGGTGTGAAAAATGCGAGGAGCAAAAAAAAAAAAAAAAAAAAAAAAAAAAAAAAGGACCAGGAGCATGAAAAGGTGTGAAAAATGCGAGGAGCAAAAAAAAAAAAAAGACCAGGAGCATGAAAAGGTGTAAAAAATGCGGGGAGCAAAAAAAAAAAAAAGACCAGGAGCATGAAAAGGTGTGAAAAATGCGAGGAGCAAAAAAAAAAAAAAAGACCAGGAGCATGAAATGGTGTGAAAAATGCGAGGAGCAAAAAAAAAAAAAAAGACCAAGAGCATGAAAAGGTGTGAAAAATGCGAGGAGCAAAAAAAAAAAAAAAAGACCAGGAGCATGAAAAGGTGTGAAAAATGCGAGGAGCAAAAAAAAAAAAAGAGACCAGGAGCATGAAAAGGTGTGAAAAATGCGAGGAGCAAAAAAAAAAAAAAGACCAGGAGCATGAAAAGGTGTGAAAAATGCGAGGAGCAAAAAAAAAAAAAGAAAGACCAGGAGCATGAAAAGGTGTGAAAAATGCGAGGAGCAAAAGAGAAAAAAAAGACCAAGAGCATGAAAAGGTGTGAAAAATGCGAGGAGCAAAAAAAAAAAAAAAAAAAGAAAGACCAGGAGCATGAAAAGGTGTGAAAAATGCGAGGAGCAAAAAAAAAAAAAAGACCAGGAGCATGAAAAGGTGTGAAAAATGCGAGGAGCATGAAAAGTTGTGAAAAATGCGAGAAGCATGAAGATGTGTGAAAAATGCGAGGAGCATGAAAAGGTGTGAAAAATGCGGGGAGCATGAAAAGGTGTGAAAAATGCGAGGAGCATGAAAAGGTGCGAAAAATGCGAGGAGCAAAAAAAAAAAAAAAAAAAAAAAAAAAAAAAGGACCAGGAGCATGAAAAGGTGTGAAAAATGCGAGGAGCAAAAAAAAAAAAAAAAAAAAAAAAGGACCAGGAGCATGAAAAGGTGCGAAAAATGCGAGGAGCAAAAAAAAAAAAAAAAAAGGACCAGGAGCATGAAAAGGTGTGAAAAATGCGAGGAGCAAAAAAAAAAAAAAAAAAAAAAAAGGACCAGGAGCATGAAAAGGTGCGAAAAATGCGAGGAGCATGAAAAGGTGTGAAAAAAGCGAGGAGCAAAAAAAAAAAAAAAAAAAAAAAAAAAAAAAAAAAGGACCAGGAGCATGAAAAGGTGTGAAAAATGCGAGGAGCATGAAAAGGTGTGAA
The DNA here is from genome assembly GCF_910594005.1 of Cervus elaphus. Lineage (NCBI taxonomy): Eukaryota > Metazoa > Chordata > Mammalia > Artiodactyla > Cervidae > Cervus > Cervus elaphus. Next base: position 131,503 of record NW_025316690.1, on the reverse strand, counting down.
AAATGCGGGGAGCATGAAAAGGTGTGAAAAATGCGAGGAGCAAAAAAAAAAAAAAAAAAAAAAAAAAAAAAAAGGACCAGGAGCATGAAAAGGTGTGAAAAATGCGCGGAGCATGAAAAGGTGTGAAAAATGCGAGGAGCAAAAAAAAAAAAAAAAAAAAAAAAGGACCAGGAGCATGAAAAGGTGCGAAAAATGCGAGGAGCATGAAAAGGTGTGAAAAATGCGGGGAGCATGAAAAGGTGTGAAAAATGCGAGGAGCAAAAAAAAAAAAAAAAAGGACCAGGAGCATGAAAAGGTGCGAAAAATGCGACGAGCATGAAAAGGTGCGAAAAATGCGACGAGCATGAAAATGTGCGAAAAATGCGAGGAGCATGAAAAGGTGCGAAAAATGCGAGGAGCAAAAAAAAAAAAAAAAAAAAAAGGACCAGGAGCATGAAAAGGTGCGAAAAATGCGAGGAGCATGAAAAGGTGTGAAAAATGCGAGGAGCAAAAAAAAAAAAAAAAAAAAAAAAGGACCAGGAGCAAGAAAAGGTGAGAAAAATGCGAGGAGCATGAAAAGGTGTGAAAAATGCGGGGAGCATGAAAAGGTGTGAAAAATGCGAGGAGCATGAAAAGGTGCGAAAAATGCGAGGAGCAAAAAAAAAAAAAAAAAAAAAAAAAAAAAAGGACCAGGAGCATGAAAAGGTGTGAAAAATGCGGGGAGCATGAAAAGGTGTGAAAAATGCGAGGAGCATGAAAAGGTGCGAAAAATGCGAGGAGCAAAAAAAAAAAAAAAAAAAAAAAAAAAAAAAAGGACCAGGAGCATGAAAAGGTGCGAAAAATGCGACGAGCATGAAAAGGTGCGAAAAATGCGACGAGCATGAAAATGTGCGAAAAATGCGAGGAGCATGAAAAGGTGCGAAAAATGCGAGGAGCAAAAAAAAAAAAAAAAAAAAAAGGACCAGGAGCATGAAAAGGTGCGAAAAATGCGAGGAGCATGAAAAGGTGTGAAAAATGCGAGGAGCATGAAAAGGTGTGAAAAATGTGAGGATCCAAAAAAAAAATAGAAAGTCCAGGAGCATGAAAAGGTGTGAAAAATGCGAGAAGCAAAAAAAAAAAAAAAAAAAAAAAAAAAAAAAGGACCAGGAGCATGAAAAGGTGCGAAAAATGCGAGGAGCAAAAAAAAAAAAAAAAAAAAAAAAAAAAAAAAGGACCAGGAGCATGAAAAGGTGTGAAAAATGCGAGGAGCAAAAAAAAAAAAAAAAAAAAAAAAGGACCAGGAGCATGAAAAGGTTCGAAAAATGCGAGGAGCATGAAAAGGTGTGAAAAATGCGGGGAGCATGAAAAGGTGTGAAAAATGCGAGGAGCAAAAAAAAAAAAAAAAAGGACCAGGAGCATGAAAAGGTGCGAAAAATGCGACGAGCATGAAAAGGTGCGAAAAATGCGACGAGCATGAAAAGGTGCGAAAAATGCGAGGAGCAAAAAAAAAAAAAAAAAAAAAAAAAAAAAAAAGGACCAGGAGCA
>NW_025316690.1:57500-125000 GCF_910594005.1 Cervus elaphus | reverse complement strand
AAGGTGCGAAAAATGCGACGAGCATGAAAAGGTGCGAAAAATGCGACGAGCATGAAAATGTGCGAAAAATGCGAGGAGCATGAAAAGGTGCGAAAAATGCGAGGAGCAAAAAAAAAAAAAAAAAAAAAAAGGACCAGGAGCATGAAAAGGTGCGAAAAATGCGAGGAGCATGAAAAGGTGTGAAAAATGCGAGGAGCATGAAAAGGTGTGAAAAATGTGAGGATCCAAAAAAAAAATAGAAAGTCCAGGAGCATGAAAAGGTGTGAAAAATGCGAGAAGCAAAAAAAAAAAAAAAAAAAAAAAAAAAAAAAGGACCAGGAGCATGAAAAGGTGCGAAAAAAGCGAGGAGCAAAAAAAAAAAAAAAAAAAAAAAAAAAAAAAAAGGACCAGGAGCATGAAAAGGTGTGAAAAATGCGAGGAGCAAAAAAAAAAAAAAAAAAAAAAAAGGACCAGGAGCATGAAAAGGTGCGAAAAATGCGAGGAGCATGAAAAGGTGTGAAAAATGCGGGGAGCATGAAAAGGTGTGAAAAATGCGAGGAGCAAAAAAAAAAAAAAAAAAAAAAAAAAAAAAAGGACCAGGAGCATGAAAAGGTGCGAAAAATGCGACGAGCATGAAAAGGTGCGAAAAATGCGACGAGCATGAAAATGTGCGAAAAATGCGAGGAGCATGAAAAGGTGCGAAAAATGCGAGGAGCAAAAAAAAAAAAAAAAAAAAAAGGACCAGGAGCATGAAAAGGTGCGAAAAATGCGAGGAGCATGAAAAGGTGTGAAAAATGCGAGGAGCAAAAAAAAAAAAAAAAAAAAAAAGGACCAGGAGCATGAAAAGGTGCGAAAAATGCGAGGAGCATGAAAAGGTGTGAAAAATGCGAGGAGCATGAAAAGGTGTGAAAAATGCGAGGAGCATGAAAAGGTGCGAAAAATGCGAGGAGCAAAAAAAAAAAAAAAAAAAAAAAAAAAAAAAGGACCAGGAGCATGAAAAGGTGTGAAAAATGCGAGGAGCAAAAAAAAAAAAAAAAAAAAAAAAAGGACCAGGAGCATGAAAAGGTGCGAAAAATGCGAGGAGCAAAAAAAAAAAAAAAAAAAAAAAGGACCAGGAGCATGAAAAGGTGTGAAAAATGCGAGGAGCAAAAAAAAAAAAAAAAAAAAAAAAGGACCAGGAGCATGAAAAGGTGCGAAAAATGCGAGGAGCATGAAAAGGTGTGAAAAATGCGGGGAGCATGAAAAGGTGTGAAAAATGCGAGGAGCAAAAAAAAAAAAAAAAAGGACCAGGAGCATGAAAAGGTGCGAAAAATGCGACGAGCATGAAAAGGTGCGAAAAATGCGACGAGCATGAAAAGGTGCGAAAAATGCGAGGAGCAAAAAAAAAAAAAAAAAGAAAGAAAGAAAGACCAGGGGCATGAAAAGGTGTGAAAAATGCGACGAGCATGAAGAGGTGTGAAAAATGCGAGGAGAAAAAAAAAAAAAAAAAGGACCAGGAGCATGAAAAGGTGTGAAAAATGCGAGGAGCAAAAAAAAAAAAAAAAAAAAAAAGGACCAGGAGCATGAAAAGGTGCGAAAAATGCGAGGAGCATGAAAAGGTGTGAAAAATGCGGGGAGCATGAAAAGGTGTGAAAAATGCGAGGAGCATGAAAAGGTGCGAAAAATGCGAGGAGCAAAAAAAAAAAAAAAAAAAAAAAAAAAAAAAAGGACCAGGAGCATGAAAAGGTGTGAAAAATGCGGGGAGCATGAAAAGGTGTGAAAAATGCGAGGAGCATGAAAAGGTGCGAAAAATGCGAGGAGCAAAAAAAAAAAAAAAAAAAAAAGGACCAGGAGCATGAAAAGGGGCGAAAAAGGCGAGGAGCATGAAAAGGTGTGAAAAATGCGAGGAGCAAAAAAAAAAAAAAAAAAAAAAAGGACCAGGAGCATGAAAAGGTGCGAAAAATGCGAGGAGCATGAAAAGGTGTGAAAAATGCGGGGAGCATGAAAAGGTGTGAAAAATGCGAGGAGCATGAAAAGGTGCGAAAAATGCGAGGAGCAAAAAAAAAAAAAAAAAAAAAAAAAAAAAAAGGACCAGGAGCATGAAAAGGTGTGAAAAATGCGGGGAGCATGAAAAGGTGTGAAAAATGCGAGGAGCATGAAAAGGTGCGAAAAATGCGAGGAGCAAAAAAAAAAAAAAAAAAAAAAAAAAAAAAAAGGACCAGGAGCATGAAAAGGTGCGAAAAATGCGACGAGCATGAAAAGGTGCGAAAAATGCGACGAGCATGAAAATGTGCGAAAAATGCGAGGAGCATGAAAAGGTGCGAAAAATGCGAGGAGCAAAAAAAAAAAAAAAAAAAAAAGGACCAGGAGCATGAAAAGGTGCGAAAAATGCGAGGAGCATGAAAAGGTGTGAAAAATGCGAGGAGCATGAAAAGGTGTGAAAAATGTGAGGATCCAAAAAAAAAATAGAAAGTCCAGGAGCATGAAAAGGTGTGAAAAATGCGAGAAGCAAAAAAAAAAAAAAAAAAAAAAAAAAAAAAAGGACCAGGAGCATGAAAAGGTGCGAAAAATGCGAGGAGCAAAAAAAAAAAAAAAAAAAAAAAAAAAAAAAAAGGACCAGGAGCATGAAAAGGTGTGAAAAATGCGAGGAGCAAAAAAAAAAAAAAAAAAAAAAAAGGACCAGGAGCATGAAAAGGTTCGAAAAATGCGAGGAGCATGAAAAGGTGTGAAAAATGCGGGGAGCATGAAAAGGTGTGAAAAATGCGAGGAGCAAAAAAAAAAAAAAAAAGGACCAGGAGCATGAAAAGGTGCGAAAAATGCGACGAGCATGAAAAGGTGCGAAAAATGCGACGAGCATGAAAAGGTGCGAAAAATGCGAGGAGCAAAAAAAAAAAAAAAAAAAAAAAAAAAAAAAAGGACCAGGAGCATGAAAAGGTGTGAAAAATGCGACGAGCATGAAAAGATGTGAAAAATGCGAGGAGCATGAAGAGGTGTGAAAAATGCGAGGAGCAAAAAAAAAAAAAAAAAAAAAAAAAAAAAAAGGACCAGGAGCATGAAAAGGTGTGAAAAATGCGACGAGCATGAAAAGATGTGAAAACTGCGAGGAGCATGAAGAGGTGTGAAAAATGCGAGGAGCAAAAAAAAAAAAAAAAAAGACCAGGAGCATGAAAAGGTGCGAAAAATGCGACGAGCATGAAAAGGTGCGAAAAAGGCGAGGAGCAAAAAAAAAAAAAAAAAAAAAGAACCAGGAGCATGAAAAGGTGCGAAAAATGCGAGGAGCATGAAAAGGTGTGAAAAATTTGAGGAGCAAAAAAAAAAAAAAAAAAAAAAAAAAAAAAAAAGGACCAGGAGCATGAAAAGGTGCGAAAAATGCGACGAGCATGAAAAGGTGCGAAAAATGCGACGAGCATGAAAAGGTGCGAAAAATGCGACGAGCATGAAAAGGTGCGAAAAATGCGACGAGCATGAAAAGGTGCGAAAAATGCGACGAGCATGAAAAGGTGCGAAAAATGCGACGAGCATGAAAAGGTGCGAAAAATGCGACGAGCATGAAAAGGTGCGAAAAATGCGACGAGCATGAAAAGGTGTGAAAAATGCGAGGAGCAAAAAAAAAAAAAAAAAAAAAAAAAAAAAGGACCAGGAGCAAGAAAAGGGGGGAAAAATGCGACGAGCATGAAAAGATGTGAAAAATGCGAGGAGCATGAAGAGGTGTGAAAAATGCGAGGAGCAAAAAAAAAAAAAAAAAAAAAAAAAAAAAAGGACCAGGAGCAAGAAAAGGTGTGAAAAATGCGACGAGCATGAAAAGATGTGAAAAATGCGAGGAGCATGAAGAGGTGTGAAAAATGCGAGGAGCAAAAAAAAAAAAAAAGACCAGGAGCATGAAAAGGTGTGAAAAAAGCGAGGAGCAAAAGAGAAAAAAAAGACCAAGAGCATGAAAAGGTGTGAAAAAAGCGAGGAGCAAAAAAAAAAAAAAAAAAAGAAAGACCAGGAGCATGAAAAGGTGTGAAAAATGCGAGGAGCAAAAAAAAAAAAAAGACCAGGAGCATGAAAAGGTGTGAAAAATGCGAGGAGCATGAAAAGTTGTGAAAAATGCGAGAAGCATGAAGATGTGTGAAAAATGCGAGGAGCATGAAAAGGTGTGAAAAATGCGGGGAGCATGAAAAGGTGTGAAAAATGCGAGGAGCATGAAAAGGTGCGAAAAATGCGAGGAGCAAAAAAAAAAAAAAAAAAAAAAAAAAAAAAAAGGACCAGGAGCATGAAAAGGTGTGAAAAATGCGAGGAGCAAAAAAAAAAAAAAAAAAAAAAAAGGACCAGGAGCATGAAAAGGTGCGAAAAATGCGAGGAGCAAAAAAAAAAAAAAAAAAAAAAAAAAAAAAAAGGACCAGGAGCATGAAAAGGTGCGAAAAATGCGAGGAGCATGAAAAGGTGTGAAAAATGCGAGGAGCAAAAAAAAAAAAAAAAAAAAAAAAAAAAAAAAAAAGGACCAGGAGCATGAAAAGGTGTGAAAAATGCGAGGAGCATGAAAAGGTGTGAAAAATGCGGGGAGCATGAAAAGGTGTGAAAAATGCGAGGAGCAAAAAAAAAAAAAAAAAAAAAAAAAAAAAAAAGGACCAGGAGCATGAAAAGGTGTGAAAAATGCGCGGAGCATGAAAAGGTGTGAAAAATGCGAGGAGCAAAAAAAAAAAAAAAAAAAAAAAAGGACCAGGAGCATGAAAAGGTGCGAAAAATGCGAGGAGCATGAAAAGGTGCGAAAAATGCGACGAGCATGAAAATGTGCGAAAAATGCGAGGAGCATGAAAAGGTGCGAAAAATGCGAGGAGCAAAAAAAAAAAAAAAAAAAAAAAGGACCAGGAGCATGAAAAGGTGCGAAAAATGCGAGGAGCATGAAAAGGTGTGAAAAATGCGAGGAGCAAAAAAAAAAAAAAAAAAAAAAAGGACCAGGAGCATGAAAAGGTGCGAAAAATGCGAGGAGCATGAAAAGGTGTGAAAAATGCGGGGAGCATGAAAAGGTGTGAAAAATGCGAGGAGCATGAAAAGGTGCGAAAAATGCGAGGAGCAAAAAAAAAAAAAAAAAAAAAAAAAAAAAAAGGACCAGGAGCATGAAAAGGTGTGAAAAATGCGGGGAGCATGAAAAGGTGTGAAAAATGCGAGGAGCATGAAAAGGTGCGAAAAATGCGAGGAGCAAAAAAAAAAAAAAAAAAAAAAAAAAAAAAAGGACCAGGAGCATGAAAAGGTGCGAAAAATGCGACGAGCATGAAAAGGTGCGAAAAATGCGACGAGCATGAAAATGTGCGAAAAATGCGAGGAGCATGAAAAGGTGCGAAAAATGCGAGGAGCAAAAAAAAAAAAAAAAAAAAAAAGGACCAGGAGCATGAAAAGGTGCGAAAAATGCGAGGAGCATGAAAAGGTGTGAAAAATGCGAGGAGCAAAAAAAAAAAAAAAAAAAAAAAGGACCAGGAGCATGAAAAGGTGCGAAAAATGCGAGGAGCATGAAAAGGTGTGAAAAATGCGGGGAGCATGAAAAGGTGTGAAAAATGCGAGGAGCATGAAAAGGTGCGAAAAATGCGAGGAGCAAAAAAAAAAAAAAAAAAAAAAAAAAAAAAAGGACCAGGAGCATGAAAAGGTGTGAAAAATGCGGGGAGCATGAAAAGGTGTGAAAAATGCGAGGAGCATGAAAAGGTGCGAAAAATGCGAGGAGCAAAAAAAAAAAAAAAAAAAAAAAAAAAAAAAAGGACCAGGAGCATGAAAAGGTGCGAAAAATGCGACGAGCATGAAAAGGTGCGAAAAATGCGACGAGCATGAAAATGTGCGAAAAATGCGAGGAGCATGAAAAGGTGCGAAAAATGCGAGGAGCAAAAAAAAAAAAAAAAAAAAAAGGACCAGGAGCATGAAAAGGTGCGAAAAATGCGAGGAGCATGAAAAGGTGTGAAAAATGCGAGGAGCAAAAAAAAAAAAAAAAAAAAAAAAGGACCAGGAGCATGAAAAGGTGCGAAAAATGCGAGGAGCATGAAAAGGTGTGAAAAATGCGGGGAGCATGAAAAGGTGTGAAAAATGCGAGGAGCATGAAAAGGTGCGAAAAATGCGAGGAGCAAAAAAAAAAAAAAAAAAAAAAAAAAAAAAAAGGACCAGGAGCATGAAAAGGTGTGAAAAATGCGGGGAGCATGAAAAGGTGTGAAAAATGCGAGGAGCATGAAAAGGTGCGAAAAATGCGAGGAGCAAAAAAAAAAAAAAAAAAAAAAAAAAAAAGGGCCAGGAGCATGAAAAGGTGCGAAAAATGCGACGAGCATGAAAAGGTGCGAAAAATGCGACGAGCATGAAAATGTGCGAAAAATGCGAGGAGCATGAAAAGGTGCGAAAAATGCGAGGAGCAAAAAAAAAAAAAAAAAAAAAAGGACCAGGAGCATGAAAAGGTGCGAAAAATGCGAGGAGCATGAAAAGGTGTGAAAAATGCGAGGAGCAAAAAAAAAAAAAAAAAAAAAAGGACCAGGAGCATGAAAAGGTGCGAAAAATGCGAGGAGCATGAAAAGGTGTGAAAAATGCGGGGAGCATGAAAAGGTGTGAAAAATGCGAGGAGCATGAAAAGGTGCGAAAAATGCGAGGAGCAAAAAAAAAAAAAAAAAAAAAAAAAAAAAAGGACCAGGAGCATGAAAAGGTGTGAAAAATGCGGGGAGCATGAAAAGGTGTGAAAAATGCGAGGAGCATGAAAAGGTGCGAAAAATGCGAGGAGCAAAAAAAAAAAAAAAAAAAAAAAAAAAAAAAAGGACCAGGAGCATGAAAAGGTGCGAAAAATGCGACGAGCATGAAAAGGTGCGAAAAATGCGACGAGCATGAAAATGTGCGAAAAATGCGAGGAGCATGAAAAGGTGCGAAAAATGCGAGGAGCAAAAAAAAAAAAAAAAAAAAAAAGGACCAGGAGCATGAAAAGGTGCGAAAAATGCGAGGAGCATGAAAAGGTGTGAAAAATGCGAGGAGCAAAAAAAAAAAAAAAAAAAAAAAAGGACCAGGAGCATGAAAAGGTGCGAAAAATGCGAGGAGCATGAAAAGGTGTGAAAAATGCGGGGAGCATGAAAAGGTGTGAAAAATGCGAGGAGCATGAAAAGGTGCGAAAAATGCGAGGAGCAAAAAAAAAAAAAAAAAAAAAAAAAAAAAAAGGACCAGGAGCATGAAAAGGTGTGAAAAATGCGAGGAGCAAAAAAAAAAAAAAAAAAAAAAAAAGGACCAGGAGCATGAAAAGGTGCGAAAAATGCGAGGAGCAAAAAAAAAAAAAAAAAAAAAAAAGGACCAGGAGCATGAAAAGGTGTGAAAAATGCGAGGAGCAAAAAAAAAAAAAAAAAAAAAAAAGGACCAGGAGCATGAAAAGGTGCGAAAAATGCGAGGAGCATGAAAAGGTGTGAAAAATGCGGGGAGCATGAAAAGGTGTGAAAAATGCGAGGAGAAAAAAAAAAAAAAAAAAAGGACCAGGAGCATGAAAAGGTGCGAAAAATGCGACGAGCATGAAAAGGTGCGAAAAATGCGACGAGCATGAAAAGGTGCGAAAAATGCGAGGAGCAAAAAAAAAAAAAAAAAAAAAAAAAAAAAAAAGGACCAGGAGCATGAAAAGGTGTGAAAAATGCGACGAGCATGAAAAGATGTGAAAAATGCGAGGAGCATGAAGAGGTGTGAAAAATGCGAGGAGCAAAAAAAAAAAAAAAAAAAAAAAAAAAAAAAGGACCAGGAGCATGAAAAGGTGTGAAAAATGCGACGAGCATGAAAAGATGTGAAAACTGCGAGGAGCATGAAGAGGTGTGAAAAATGCGAGGAGCAAAAAAAAAAAAAAAAAAAGACCAGGAGCATGAAAAGGTGCGAAAAATGCGACGAGCATGAAAAGGTGCGAAAAAGGCGAGGAGCAAAAAAAAAAAAAAAAAAAAAGAACCAGGAGCATGAAAAGGTGCGAAAAATGCGAGGAGCATGAAAAGGTGTGAAAAATTTGAGGAGCAAAAAAAAAAAAAAAAAAAAAAAAAAAAAAAAAGGACCAGGAGCATGAAAAGGTGCGAAAAATGCGACGAGCATGAAAAGGTGCGAAAAATGCGACGAGCATGAAAAGGTGCGAAAAATGCGACGAGCATGAAAAGGTGCGAAAAATGCGACGAGCATGAAAAGGTGCGAAAAATGCGACGAGCATGAAAAGGTGCGAAAAATGCGACGAGCATGAAAAGGTGCGAAAAATGCGACGAGCATGAAAAGGTGCGAAAAATGCGACGAGCATGAAAAGGTGTGAAAAATGCGAGGAGCAAAAAAAAAAAAAAAAAAAAAAAAAAAAAAGGACCAGGAGCATGAAAAGGTGTGAAAAATGCGACGAGCATGAAAAGATGTGAAAAATGCGAGGAGCATGAAGAGGTGTGAAAAATGCGAGGAGCAAAAAAAAAAAAAAAAAAAAAAAAAAAAAAAGGACCAGGAGCATGAAAAGGTGTGAAAAATGCGACGAGCATGAAAAGATGTGAAAAATGCGAGGAGCATGAAGAGGTGTGAAAAATGCGAGGAGCAAAAAAAAAAAAAAAAAGAAAGAAAGAAAGACCAGGGGCATGAAAAGGTGTGAAAAATGCGACGAGCATGAAGAGGTGTGAAAAATGCGAGGAGAAAAAAAAAAAAAAAAAGGACCAGGAGCATGAAAAGGTGTGAAAAATGCGAGGAGCAAAAAAAAAAAAAAAAAAAAAAAAAGGACCAGGAGCATGAAAAGGTGCGAAAAATGCGAGGAGCATGAAAAGGTGTGAAAAATGCGGGGAGCATGAAAAGGTGTGAAAAATGCGAGGAGCATGAAAAGGTGCGAAAAATGCGAGGAGCAAAAAAAAAAAAAAAAAAAAAAAAAAAAAAAGGACCAGGAGCATGAAAAGGTGTGAAAAATGCGGGGAGCATGAAAAGGTGTGAAAAATGCGAGGAGCATGAAAAGGTGCGAAAAATGCGAGGAGCAAAAAAAAAAAAAAAAAAAAAAAAAAAAAAAAGGACCAGGAGCATGAAAAGGTGCGAAAAATGCGACGAGCATGAAAAGGTGCGAAAAATGCGACGAGCATGAAAATGTGCGAAAAATGCGAGGAGCATGAAAAGGTGCGAAAAATGCGAGGAGCAAAAAAAAAAAAAAAAAAAAAAAGGACCAGGAGCATGAAAAGGTGCGAAAAATGCGAGGAGCATGAAAAGGTGTGAAAAATGCGAGGAGCAAAAAAAAAAAAAAAAAAAAAAAGGACCAGGAGCATGAAAAGGTGCGAAAAATGCGAGGAGCATGAAAAGGTGTGAAAAATGCGGGGAGCATGAAAAGGTGTGAAAAATGCGAGGAGCATGAAAAGGTGCGAAAAATGCGAGGAGCAAAAAAAAAAAAAAAAAAAAAAAAAAAAAAGGACCAGGAGCATGAAAAGGTGTGAAAAATGCGGGGAGCATGAAAAGGTGTGAAAAATGCGAGGAGCATGAAAAGGTGCGAAAAATGCGAGGAGCAAAAAAAAAAAAAAAAAAAAAAAAAAAAAAAAGGACCAGGAGCATGAAAAGGTGCGAAAAATGCGACGAGCATGAAAAGGTGCGAAAAATGCGACGAGCATGAAAATGTGCGAAAAATGCGAGGAGCATGAAAAGGTGCGAAAAATGCGAGGAGCAAAAAAAAAAAAAAAAAAAAAAAGGACCAGGAGCATGAAAAGGTGCGAAAAATGCGAGGAGCATGAAAAGGTGTGAAAAATGCGAGGAGCAAAAAAAAAAAAAAAAAAAAAAAAGGACCAGGAGCATGAAAAGGTGCGAAAAATGCGAGGAGCATGAAAAGGTGTGAAAAATGCGGGGAGCATGAAAAGGTGTGAAAAATGCGAGGAGCATGAAAAGGTGCGAAAAATGCGAGGAGCAAAAAAAAAAAAAAAAAAAAAAAAAAAAAAAGGACCAGGAGCATGAAAAGGTGTGAAAAATGCGAGGAGCAAAAAAAAAAAAAAAAAAAAAAAAAGGACCAGGAGCATGAAAAGGTGCGAAAAATGCGAGGAGCAAAAAAAAAAAAAAAAAAAAAAAGGACCAGGAGCATGAAAAGGTGTGAAAAATGCGAGGAGCAAAAAAAAAAAAAAAAAAAAAAAAGGACCAGGAGCATGAAAAGGTGCGAAAAATGCGAGGAGCATGAAAAGGTGTGAAAAATGCGGGGAGCATGAAAAGGTGTGAAAAATGCGAGGAGCAAAAAAAAAAAAAAAAAGGACCAGGAGCATGAAAAGGTGCGAAAAATGCGACGAGCATGAAAAGGTGCGAAAAATGCGACGAGCATGAAAAGGTGCGAAAAATGCGAGGAGCAAAAAAAAAAAAAAAAAAAAAAAAAAAAAAAAGGACCAGGAGCATGAAAAGGTGTGAAAAATGCGACGAGCATGAAAAGATGTGAAAAATGCGAGGAGCATGAAGAGGTGTGAAAAATGCGAGGAGCAAAAAAAAAAAAAAAAAAAAAAAAAAAAAAAGGACCAGGAGCATGAAAAGGTGTGAAAAATGCGACGAGCATGAAAAGATGTGAAAACTGCGAGGAGCATGAAGAGGTGTGAAAAATGCGAGGAGCAAAAAAAAAAAAAAAAAAGACCAGGAGCATGAAAAGGTGCGAAAAATGCGACGAGCATGAAAAGGTGCGAAAAAGGCGAGGAGCAAAAAAAAAAAAAAAAAAAAAAAAAAAAAAAGGACCAGGAGCATGAAAAGGGGTGAAAAAAGCGACGAGCATGAAAAGATGTGAAAAAAGCGAGGAGCATGAAGAGGGGTGAAAAATGCGAGGAGCAAAAAAAAAAAAAAAAAGAAAGAAAGAAAGACCAGGGGCATGAAAAGGTGTGAAAAATGCGACGAGCATGAAGAGGTGTGAAAAATGCGAGGAGAAAAAAAAAAAAAAAAAGGACCAGGAGCATGAAAAGGTGTGAAAAATGCGAGGAGCAAAAAAAAAAAAAAAAAAAAAAAAAGGACCAGGAGCATGAAAAGGTGCGAAAAATGCGAGGAGCATGAAAAGGTGTGAAAAATGCGGGGAGCATGAAAAGGTGTGAAAAATGCGAGGAGCATGAAAAGGTGCGAAAAATGCGAGGAGCAAAAAAAAAAAAAAAAAAAAAAAAAAAAAAAAGGACCAGGAGCATGAAAAGGTGTGAAAAATGCGGGGAGCATGAAAAGGTGTGAAAAATGCGAGGAGCATGAAAAGGTGCGAAAAATGCGAGGAGCAAAAAAAAAAAAAAAAAAAAAAAAAGGACCAGGAGCAAGAAAAGGTGCGAAAAATGCGACGAGCATGAAAAGGTGCGAAAAATGCGACGAGCATGAAAATGTGCGAAAAATGCGAGGAGCATGAAAAGGTGCGAAAAATGCGACGAGCATGAAAAGGTGCGAAAAATGCGAGGAGCATGAAAAGGTGCGAAAAATGCGAGGAGCAAAAAAAAAAAAAAAAAAAAAAAGGACCAGGAGCATGAAAAGGTGCGAAAAATGCGAGGAGCATGAAAAGGTGTGAAAAATGCGAGGAGCAAAAAAAAAAAAAAAAAAAAAAAGGACCAGGAGCATGAAAAGGTGCGAAAAATGCGAGGAGCATGAAAAGGTGTGAAAAATGCGGGGAGCATGAAAAGGTGTGAAAAATGCGAGGAGCATGAAAAGGTGCGAAAAATGCGAGGAGCAAAAAAAAAAAAAAAAAAAAAAAAAAAAAAGGACCAGGAGCATGAAAAGGTGTGAAAAATGCGGGGAGCATGAAAAGGTGTGAAAAATGCGAGGAGCATGAAAAGGTGCGAAAAATGCGAGGAGCAAAAAAAAAAAAAAAAAAAAAAAAAAAAAAAAGGACCAGGAGCATGAAAAGGTGCGAAAAATGCGACGAGCATGAAAAGGTGCGAAAAATGCGACGAGCATGAAAATGTGCGAAAAATGCGAGGAGCATGAAAAGGTGCGAAAAATGCGAGGAGCAAAAAAAAAAAAAAAAAAAAAAAGGACCAGGAGCATGAAAAGGTGCGAAAAATGCGAGGAGCATGAAAAGGTGTGAAAAATGCGAGGAGCAAAAAAAAAAAAAAAAAAAAAAAGGACCAGGAGCATGAAAAGGTGCGAAAAATGCGAGGAGCATGAAAAGGTGTGAAAAATGCGGGGAGCATGAAAAGGTGTGAAAAATGCGAGGAGCATGAAAAGGTGCGAAAAATGCGAGGAGCAAAAAAAAAAAAAAAAAAAAAAAAAAAAAAAGGACCAGGAGCATGAAAAGGTGTGAAAAATGCGAGGAGCAAAAAAAAAAAAAAAAAAAAAAAAAGGACCAGGAGCATGAAAAGGTGCGAAAAATGCGAGGAGCAAAAAAAAAAAAAAAAAAAAAAAGGACCAGGAGCATGAAAAGGTGTGAAAAATGCGAGGAGCAAAAAAAAAAAAAAAAAAAAAAAAAGGACCAGGAGCATGAAAAGGTGCGAAAAATGCGAGGAGCATGAAAAGGTGTGAAAAATGCGGGGAGCATGAAAAGGTGTGAAAAATGCGAGGAGCAAAAAAAAAAAAAAAAAGGACCAGGAGCATGAAAAGGTGCGAAAAATGCGACGAGCATGAAAAGGTGCGAAAAATGCGACGAGCATGAAAAGGTGCGAAAAATGCGAGGAGCAAAAAAAAAAAAAAAAAAAAAAAAAAAAAAAAGGACCAGGAGCATGAAAAGGTGTGAAAAATGCGACGAGCATGAAAAGATGTGAAAAATGCGAGGAGCATGAAGAGGTGTGAAAAATGCGAGGAGCAAAAAAAAAAAAAAAAAAAAAAAAAAAAAAAGGACCAGGAGCATGAAAAGGTGTGAAAAATGCGACGAGCATGAAAAGATGTGAAAACTGCGAGGAGCATGAAGAGGTGTGAAAAATGCGAGGAGCAAAAAAAAAAAAAAAAAAGACCAGGAGCATGAAAAGGTGCGAAAAATGCGACGAGCATGAAAAGGTGCGAAAAAGGCGAGGAGCAAAAAAAAAAAAAAAAAAAAAGAACCAGGAGCATGAAAAGGTGCGAAAAATGCGAGGAGCATGAAAAGGTGTGAAAAATTTGAGGAGCAAAAAAAAAAAAAAAAAAAAAAAAAAAAAAAAAGGACCAGGAGCATGAAAAGGTGCGAAAAATGCGACGAGCATGAAAAGGTGCGAAAAATGCGACGAGCATGAAAAGGTGCGAAAAATGCGACGAGCATGAAAAGGTGCGAAAAATGCGACGAGCATGAAAAGGTGCGAAAAATGCGACGAGCATGAAAAGGTGCGAAAAATGCGACGAGCATGAAAAGGTGCGAAAAATGCGACGAGCATGAAAAGGTGCGAAAAATGCGACGAGCATGAAAAGGTGTGAAAAATGCGAGGAGCAAAAAAAAAAAAAAAAAAAAAAAAAAAAAAGGACCAGGAGCATGAAAAGGTGTGAAAAATGCGACGAGCATGAAAAGATGTGAAAAATGCGAGGAGCATGAAGAGGTGTGAAAAATGCGAGGAGCAAAAAAAAAAAAAAAAAAAAAAAAAAAAAAAGGACCAGGAGCATGAAAAGGTGTGAAAAATGCGACGAGCATGAAAAGATGTGAAAAATGCGAGGAGCATGAAGAGGTGTGAAAAATGCGAGGAGCAAAAAAAAAAAAAAAAAGAAAGAAAGAAAGACCAGGGGCATGAAAAGGTGTGAAAAATGCGACGAGCATGAAGAGGTGTGAAAAATGCGAGGAGAAAAAAAAAAAAAAAAAGGACCAGGAGCATGAAAAGGTGTGAAAAATGCGAGGAGCAAAAAAAAAAAAAAAAAAAAAAAAGGACCAGGAGCATGAAAAGGTGCGAAAAATGCGAGGAGCATGAAAAGGTGTGAAAAATGCGGGGAGCATGAAAAGGTGTGAAAAATGCGAGGAGCATGAAAAGGTGCGAAAAATGCGAGGAGCAAAAAAAAAAAAAAAAAAAAAAAAAAAAAAAGGACCAGGAGCATGAAAAGGTGTGAAAAATGCGGGGAGCATGAAAAGGTGTGAAAAATGCGAGGAGCATGAAAAGGTGCGAAAAATGCGAGGAGCAAAAAAAAAAAAAAAAAAAAAAAAAAAAAAAAGGACCAGGAGCATGAAAAGGTGCGAAAAATGCGACGAGCATGAAAAGGTGCGAAAAATGCGACGAGCATGAAAATGTGCGAAAAATGCGAGGAGCATGAAAAGGTGCGAAAAATGCGAGGAGCAAAAAAAAAAAAAAAAAAAAAAAGGACCAGGAGCATGAAAAGGTGCGAAAAATGCGAGGAGCATGAAAAGGTGTGAAAAATGCGAGGAGCAAAAAAAAAAAAAAAAAAAAAAAGGACCAGGAGCATGAAAAGGTGCGAAAAATGCGAGGAGCATGAAAAGGTGTGAAAAATGCGGGGAGCATGAAAAGGTGTGAAAAATGCGAGGAGCATGAAAAGGTGCGAAAAATGCGAGGAGCAAAAAAAAAAAAAAAAAAAAAAAAAAAAAAAGGACCAGGAGCATGAAAAGGTGTGAAAAATGCGGGGAGCATGAAAAGGTGTGAAAAATGCGAGGAGCATGAAAAGGTGCGAAAAATGCGAGGAGCAAAAAAAAAAAAAAAAAAAAAAAAAAAAAAAAGGACCAGGAGCATGAAAAGGTGCGAAAAATGCGACGAGCATGAAAAGGTGCGAAAAATGCGACGAGCATGAAAATGTGCGAAAAATGCGAGGAGCATGAAAAGGTGCGAAAAATGCGAGGAGCAAAAAAAAAAAAAAAAAAAAAAGGACCAGGAGCATGAAAAGGGGCGAAAAATGCGAGGAGCATGAAAAGGTGTGAAAAATGCGAGGAGCATGAAAAGGTGTGAAAAATGTGAGGATCCAAAAAAAAAATAGAAAGTCCAGGAGCATGAAAAGGTGTGAAAAATGCGAGAAGCAAAAAAAAAAAAAAAAAAAAAAAAAAAAAAAAGGACCAGGAGCATGAAAAGGTGCGAAAAATGCGAGGAGCAAAAAAAAAAAAAAAAAAAAAAAAAAAAAAAAAGGACCAGGAGCATGAAAAGGTGTGAAAAATGCGAGGAGCAAAAAAAAAAAAAAAAAAAAAAAAAGGACCAGGAGCATGAAAAGGTTCGAAAAATGCGAGGAGCATGAAAAGGTGTGAAAAATGCGGGGAGCATGAAAAGGTGTGAAAAATGCGAGGAGCAAAAAAAAAAAAAAAAAAGGACCAGGAGCATGAAAAGGTGCGAAAAATGCGACGAGCATGAAAAGGTGCGAAAAATGCGACGAGCATGAAAAGGTGCGAAAAATGCGAGGAGCAAAAAAAAAAAAAAAAAAAAAAAAAAAAAAAAGGACCAGGAGCATGAAAAGGTGCGAAAAATGCGACGAGCATGAAAAGATGTGAAAACTGCGAGGAGCATGAAGAGGTGTGAAAAATGCGAGGAGCAAAAAAAAAAAAAAAAAAGACCAGGAGCATGAAAAGGTGCGAAAAATGCGACGAGCATGAAAAGGTGCGAAAAAGGCGAGGAGCAAAAAAAAAAAAAAAAAAAAAGAACCAGGAGCATGAAAAGGTGCGAAAAATGCGAGGAGCATGAAAAGGTGTGAAAAATTTGAGGAGCAAAAAAAAAAAAAAAAAAAAAAAAAAAAAAAAAGGACCAGGAGCATGAAAAGGTGTGAAAAATGCGACGAGCATGAAAAGGTGCGAAAAATGCGACGAGCATGAAAAGGTGCGAAAAATGCGACGAGCATGAAAAGGTGCGAAAAATGCGACGAGCATGAAAAGGTGCGAAAAATGCGACGAGCATGAAAAGGTGCGAAAAATGCGACGAGCATGAAAAGGTGCGAAAAATGCGACGAGCATGAAAAGGTGTGAAAAATGCGAGGAGCAAAAAAAAAAAAAAAAAAAAAAAAAAAAAAGGACCAGGAGCATGAAAAGGTGTGAAAAATGCGACGAGCATGAAAAGATGTGAAAAATGCGAGGAGCATGAAGAGGTGTGAAAAATGCGAGGAGCAAAAAAAAAAAAAAAAAAAAAAAAAAAAAAGGACCAGGAGCATGAAAAGGTGTGAAAAATGCGACGAGCATGAAAAGATGTGAAAAATGCGAGGAGCATGAAGAGGTGTGAAAAATGCGAGGAGCAAAAAAAAAAAAAAAGAAAGAAAGAAAGACCAGGGGCATGAAAAGGTGTGAAAAATGCGACGAGCATGAAGAGGTGTGAAAAATGCGAGGAGAAAAAAAAAAAAAAAAAGGACCAGGAGCATGAAAAGGTGTGAAAAATGCGAGGAGCATGAAAAGGTGTGAAAAATGCGAGGAGCAAAAAAAAAAAAAAAAAAAAAAAAAAAAAAAAGGACCAGGAGCATGAAAAGGTGCGAAAAATGCGACGAGCATGAAAAGGTGCGAAAAATGCGACGAGCATGAAAATGTGCGAAAAATGCGAGGAGCATGAAAAGGTGCGAAAAATGCGAGGAGCAAAAAAAAAAAAAAAAAAAAAAAGGACCAGGAGCATGAAAAGGGGCGAAAAAAGCGAGGAGCATGAAAAGGTGTGAAAAAGGGGGGGAGAAAGAAAAGGTGTGAAAAAGGGGAGGAGCAAAAAAAAAAAAAAAAAAAAAAAAAGGACCAGGAGCATGAAAAGGTGCGAAAAAGGCGAGGAGCATGAAAAGGTGTGAAAAATGCGGGGAGCATGAAAAGGTGTGAAAAATGCGAGGAGCAAAAAAAAAAAAAAAAAGGACCAGGAGCATGAAAAGGTGTGAAAAATGCGACGAGCATGAAAAGATGTGAAAAATGCGAGGAGCATGAAGAGGTGTGAAAAATGCGAGGAGCAAAAAAAAAAAAAAAAAAAAAAAAAAAAAAGGACCAGGAGCATGAAAAGGTGTGAAAAATGCGACGAGCATGAAAAGATGTGAAAAATGCGAGGAGCATGAAGAGGTGTGAAAAATGCGAGGAGCAAAAAAAAAAAAAAAAAGAAAGAAAGAAAGACCAGGGGCATGAAAAGGTGTGAAAAATGCGACGAGCATGAAGAGGTGTGAAAAATGCGAGGAGAAAAAAAAAAAAAAAAAGGACCAGGAGCATGAAAAGGTGTGAAAAATGCGAGGAGCAAAAAAAAAAAAAAAAAAAAAAAAGGACCAGGAGCATGAAAAGGTGCGAAAAATGCGAGGAGCATGAAAAGGTGTGAAAAATGCGGGGAGCATGAAAAGGTGTGAAAAATGCGAGGAGCAAAAAAAAAAAAAAAAAAGGACCAGGAGCATGAAAAGGTGCGAAAAATGCGACGAGCATGAAGAGGTGTGAAAAATGCGAGGAGAAAAAAAAAAAAAAAAAGGACCAGGAGCATGAAAAGGTGTGAAAAATGCGAGGAGCAAAAAAAAAAAAAAAAAAAAAAAAAAAAAAAAAGGACCAGGAGCATGAAAAGGTGTGAAAAATGCGAGGAGCAAAAAAAAAAAAAAGACCAGGAGCATGAAAAGGTGTAAAAAATGCGGGGAGCAAAAAAAAAAAAAAGACCAGGAGCAAAAAAAGGTGTGAAAAAAGCGAGGAGCAAAAAAAAAAAAAAAAGACCAGGAGCATGAAATGGTGTGAAAAATGCGAGGAGCAAAAAAAAAAAAAAAGACCAAGAGCATGAAAAGGTGTGAAAAATGTGAGGAGCAAAAAAAAAAAAAAAAGACCAGGAGCATGAAAAGGTGTGAAAAATGCGAGGAGCAAAAAAAAAAAAAGAGACCAGGAGCATGAAAAGGTGTGAAAAATGCGAGGAGCAAAAAAAAAAAAAAGACCAGGAGCATGAAAAGGTGTGAAAAATGCGAGGAGCAAAAAAAAAAAAAGAAAGACCAGGAGCATGAAAAGGTGTGAAAAATGCGAGGAGCAAAAGAGAAAAAAAAGACCAAGAGCATGAAAAGGTGTGAAAAATGCGAGGAGCAAAAAAAAAAAAAAAAAAAGAAAGACCAGGAGCATGAAAAGGTGTGAAAAAGGCGAGGAGAAAAAAAAAAAAAAAGACCAGGAGCATGAAAAGGTGTGAAAAATGCGAGGAACATGAAAAGTTGTGAAAAATGCGAGAAGCATGAAGATGTGTGAAAAATGCGAGGAGCATGAAAAGGTGTGAAAAATGCGGGGAGCATGAAAAGGTGTGAAAAATGCGAGGAGCATGAAAAGGTGCGAAAAATGCGAGGAGCAAAAAAAAAAAAAAAAAAAAAAAAAAAAAAAAGGACCAGGAGCATGAAAAGGTGTGAAAAATGCGAGGAGCAAAAAAAAAAAAAAAGACCAGGAGCATGAAATGGTGTGAAAAATGCGAGGAGCAAAAAAAAAAAAAAAGACCAAGAGCATGAAAAGGTGTGAAAAATGTGAGGAGCAAAAAAAAAAAAAAAAGACCAGGAGCATGAAAAGGTGTGAAAAATGCGAGGAGCAAAAAAAAAAAAAGAGACCAGGAGCATGAAAAGGTGTGAAAAATGCGAGGAGCAAAAAAAAAAAAAAGACCAGGAGCATGAAAAGGTGTGAAAAATGCGAGGAGCAAAAAAAAAAAAAGAAAGACCAGGAGCATGAAAAGGTGTGAAAAATGCGAGGAGCAAAAGAGAAAAAAAAGACCAAGAGCATGAAAAGGTGTGAAAAATGCGAGGAGCAAAAAAAAAAAAAAAAAAAGAAAGACCAGGAGCATGAAAAGGTGTGAAAAATGCGAGGAGCAAAAAAAAAAAAAAGACCAGGAGCATGAAAAGGTGTGAAAAATGCGAGGAGCATGAAAAGTTGTGAAAAATGCGAGAAGCATGAAGATGTGTGAAAAATGCGAGGAGCATGAAAAGGTGTGAAAAATGCGGGGAGCATGAAAAGGTGTGAAAAATGCGAGGAGCATGAAAAGGTGCGAAAAATGCGAGGAGCAAAAAAAAAAAAAAAAAAAAAAAAAAAAAAAAGGACCAGGAGCATGAAAAGGTGTGAAAAATGCGAGGAGCAAAAAAAAAAAAAAAAAAAAAAAAGGACCAGGAGCATGAAAAGGTGCGAAAAATGCGAGGAGCAAAAAAAAAAAAAAAAAAAAAAAAAAAAAAAAGGACCAGGAGCATGAAAAGGTGTGAAAAATGCGAGGAGCAAAAAAAAAAAAAAAAAAAAAAAGGACCAGGAGCATGAAAAGGTGCGAAAAATGCGAGGAGCATGAAAAGGTGTGAAAAATGCGAGGAGCAAAAAAAAAAAAAAAAAAAAAAAAAAAAAAAAAAAGGACCAGGAGCATGAAAAGGTGTGAAAAATGCGAGGAGCATGAAAAGGTGTGAAAAATGCGGGGAGCATGAAAAGGTGTGAAAAATGCGAGGAGCAAAAAAAAAAAAAAAAAAAAAAAAAAAAAAAAGGACCAGGAGCATGAAAAGGTGTGAAAAATGCGCGGAGCATGAAAAGGTGTGAAAAATGCGAGGAGCAAAAAAAAAAAAAAAAAAAAAAAAAGGACCAGGAGCATGAAAAGGTGCGAAAAATGCGAGGAGCATGAAAAGGTGTGAAAAAAGCGGGGAGAATGAAAAGGTGGGAAAAAGGCGAGGAGCAAAAAAAAAAAAAAAAAACGACCAGGAGCATGAAAAGGTGCGAAAAATGCGACGAGCATGAAAAGGTGCGAAAAATGCGACGAGCATGAAAATGTGCGAAAAATGCGAGGAGCATGAAAAGGTGCGAAAAATGCGAGGAGCAAAAAAAAAAAAAAAAAAAAAAAGGACCAGGAGCATGAAAAGGTGCGAAAAATGCGAGGAGCATGAAAAGGTGTGAAAAATGCGAGGAGCAAAAAAAAAAAAAAAAAAAAAAAGGACCAGGAGCATGAAAAGGTGCGAAAAATGCGACGAGCATGAAAAGGTGCGAAAAATGCGACGAGCATGAAAATGTGCGAAAAATGCGAGGAGCATGAAAAGGTGCGAAAAATGCGAGGAGCAAAAAAAAAAAAAAAAAAAAAAAGGACCAGGAGCATGAAAAGGTGCGAAAAATGCGAGGAGCATGAAAAGGTGTGAAAAATGCGAGGAGCAAAAAAAAAAAAAAAAAAAAAAAGGACCAGGAGCATGAAAAGGTGCGAAAAATGCGAGGAGCATGAAAAGGTGTGAAAAATGCGGGGAGCATGAAAAGGTGTGAAAAATGCGAGGAGCATGAAAAGGTGCGAAAAATGCGAGGAGCAAAAAAAAAAAAAAAAAAAAAAAAAAAAAAAGGACCAGGAGCATGAAAAGGTGTGAAAAATGCGAGGAGCAAAAAAAAAAAAAAAAAAAAAAAAGGACCAGGAGCATGAAAAGGTGCGAAAAATGCGAGGAGCAAAAAAAAAAAAAAAAAAAAAAAAGGACCAGGAGCATGAAAAGGTGTGAAAAATGCGAGGAGCAAAAAAAAAAAAAAAAAAAAAAAAGGACCAGGAGCATGAAAAGGTGCGAAAAATGCGAGGAGCATGAAAAGGTGTGAAAAATGCGGGGAGCATGAAAAGGTGTGAAAAATGCGAGGAGCAAAAAAAAAAAAAAAAAGGACCAGGAGCATGAAAAGGTGCGAAAAATGCGACGAGCATGAAAAGGTGCGAAAAATGCGACGAGCATGAAAAGGTGCGAAAAATGCGAGGAGCAAAAAAAAAAAAAAAAAAAAAAAAAAAAAAAAGGACCAGGAGCATGAAAAGGTGTGAAAAATGCGACGAGCATGAAAAGATGTGAAAAATGCGAGGAGCATGAAGAGGTGTGAAAAATGCGAGGAGCAAAAAAAAAAAAAAAAAAAAAAAAAAAAAAGGACCAGGAGCATGAAAAGGTGTGAAAAATGCGACGAGCATGAAAAGATGTGAAAACTGCGAGGAGCATGAAGAGGTGTGAAAAATGCGAGGAGCAAAAAAAAAAAAAAAAAAGACCAGGAGCATGAAAAGGTGCGAAAAATGCGACGAGCATGAAAAGGTGCGAAAAAGGCGAGGAGCAAAAAAAAAAAAAAAAAAAAAGAACCAGGAGCATGAAAAGGTGCGAAAAATGCGAGGAGCATGAAAAGGTGTGAAAAATTTGAGGAGCAAAAAAAAAAAAAAAAAAAAAAAAAAAAAAAAAGGACCAGGAGCATGAAAAGGTGCGAAAAATGCGACGAGCATGAAAAGGTGCGAAAAATGCGACGAGCATGAAAAGGTGCGAAAAATGCGACGAGCATGAAAAGGTGCGAAAAATGCGACGAGCATGAAAAGGTGCGAAAAATGCGACGAGCATGAAAAGGTGCGAAAAATGCGACGAGCATGAAAAGGTGCGAAAAATGCGACGAGCATGAAAAGGTGTGAAAAATGCGAGGAGCAAAAAAAAAAAAAAAAAAAAAAAAAAAAAAGGACCAGGAGCATGAAAAGGTGTGAAAAATGCGACGAGCATGAAAAGATGTGAAAAATGCGAGGAGCATGAAGAGGTGTGAAAAATGCGAGGAGCAAAAAAAAAAAAAAAAAAAAAAAAAAAAAAAGGACCAGGAGCATGAAAAGGTGTGAAAAATGCGACGAGCATGAAAAGATGTGAAAAATGCGAGGAGCATGAAGAGGTGTGAAAAATGCGAGGAGCAAAAAAAAAAAAAAAAAGAAAGAAAGAAAGACCAGGGGCATGAAAAGGTGTGAAAAATGCGACGAGCATGAAGAGGTGTGAAAAATGCGAGGAGAAAAAAAAAAAAAAAAGGACCAGGAGCATGAAAAGGTGTGAAAAATGCGAGGAGCAAAAAAAAAAAAAAAAAAAAAAAAAGGACCAGGAGCATGAAAAGGTGCGAAAAATGCGAGGAGCATGAAAAGGTGTGAAAAATGCGGGGAGCATGAAAAGGTGTGAAAAATGCGAGGAGCATGAAAAGGTGCGAAAAATGCGAGGAGCAAAAAAAAAAAAAAAAAAAAAAAAAAAAAAAAGGACCAGGAGCATGAAAAGGTGTGAAAAATGCGGGGAGCATGAAAAGGTGTGAAAAATGCGAGGAGCATGAAAAGGTGCGAAAAATGCGAGGAGCAAAAAAAAAAAAAAAAAAAAAAAAAAAAAAAAGGACCAGGAGCATGAAAAGGTGCGAAAAATGCGACGAGCATGAAAAGGTGCGAAAAATGCGACGAGCATGAAAATGTGCGAAAAATGCGAGGAGCATGAAAAGGTGCGAAAAATGCGAGGAGCAAAAAAAAAAAAAAAAAAAAAAAGGACCAGGAGCATGAAAAGGTGCGAAAAATGCGAGGAGCATGAAAAGGTGTGAAAAATGCGGGGAGCATGAAAAGGTGTGAAAAATGCGAGGAGCAAAAAAAAAAAAAAAAAACGACCAGGAGCATGAAAAGGTGCGAAAAATGCGACGAGCATGAAAAGGTGCGAAAAATGCGACGAGCATGAAAATGTGCGAAAAATGCGAGGAGCATGAAAAGGTGCGAAAAATGCGAGGAGCAAAAAAAAAAAAAAAAAAAAAAGGACCAGGAGCATGAAAAGGTGCGAAAAATGCGAGGAGCATGAAAAGGTGTGAAAAATGCGAGGAGCAAAAAAAAAAAAAAAAAAAAAAAAGGACCAGGAGCATGAAAAGGTGCGAAAAATGCGACGAGCATGAAAAGGTGCGAAAAATGCGACGAGCATGAAAATGTGCGAAAAATGCGAGGAGCATGAAAAGGTGCGAAAAATGCGAGGAGCAAAAAAAAAAAAAAAAAAAAAAGGACCAGGAGCATGAAAAGGTGCGAAAAATGCGAGGAGCATGAAAAGGTGTGAAAAATGCGAGGAGCAAAAAAAAAAAAAAAAAAAAAAAGGACCAGGAGCATGAAAAGGTGCGAAAAATGCGAGGAGCATGAAAAGGTGTGAAAAATGCGGGGAGCATGAAAAGGTGTGAAAAATGCGAGGAGCATGAAAAGGTGCGAAAAATGCGAGGAGCAAAAAAAAAAAAAAAAAAAAAAAAAAAAAAAGGACCAGGAGCATGAAAAGGTGGGAAAAAAGCGAGGAGCAAAAAAAAAAAAAAAAAAAAAAAAAGGACCAGGAGCATGAAAAGGTGCGAAAAATGCGACGAGCATGAAAAGGTGCGAAAAATGCGACGAGCATGAAAATGTGCGAAAAATGCGAGGAGCATGAAAAGGTGCGAAAAATGCGAGGAGCAAAAAAAAAAAAAAAAAAAAAAGGACCAGGAGCATGAAAAGGTGCGAAAAATGCGAGGAGCATGAAAAGGTGTGAAAAATGCGGGGAGCATGAAAAGGTGTGAAAAATGCGAGGAGCAAAAAAAAAAAAAAAAAAAAAAAAAGGACCAGGAGCATGAAAAGGTGCGAAAAATGCGAGGAGCATGAAAAGGTGTGAAAAAGGCGGGGAGCATGAAAAGGTGGGAAAAATGCGAGGAGAAAAAAAAAAAAAAAAAAAGGACCAGGAGCATGAAAAGGTGCGAAAAATGCGACGAGCATGAAAAGGTGCGAAAAATGCGACGAGCATGAAAAGGTGCGAAAAATGCGAGGAGCAAAAAAAAAAAAAAAAAAAAAAAAAAAAAAAAGGACCAGGAGCATGAAAAGGTGTGAAAAATGCGACGAGCATGAAAAGATGTGAAAAATGCGAGGAGCATGAAGAGGTGTGAAAAATGCGAGGAGCAAAAAAAAAAAAAAAAAAAAAAAAAAAAAAAGGACCAGGAGCATGAAAAGGTGTGAAAAATGCGACGAGCATGAAAAGATGTGAAAAAGGCGAGGAGAATGAAGAGGTGTGAAAAATGCGAGGAAAAAAAAAAAAAAAAAAAAAGAAAGAAAGAAAGACCAGGGGCATGAAAAGGTGTGAAAAATGCGACGAGCATGAAGAGGTGTGAAAAATGCGAGGAGAAAAAAAAAAAAAAAAAAGGACCAGGAGCATGAAAAGGTGTGAAAAATGCGAGGAGCAAAAAAAAAAAAAAAAAAAAAAAAGGACCAGGAGCATGAAAAGGTGCGAAAAATGCGAGGAGCATGAAAAGGTGTGAAAAATGCGGGGAGCATGAAAAGGTGTGAAAAATGCGAGGAGCAAAAAAAAAAAAAAAAAGGACCAGGAGCATGAAAAGGTGCGAAAAATGCGACGAGCATGAAGAGGTGTGAAAAATGCGAGGAGAAAAAAAAAAAAAAAAAGGACCAGGAGCATGAAAAGGTGTGAAAAATGCGAGGAGCAAAAAAAAAAAAAAAAAAAAAAAAAAAAAAAAAGGACCAGGAGCATGAAAAGGTGTGAAAAATGCGAGGAGCAAAAAAAAAAAAAAGACCAGGAGCATGAAAAGGTGTAAAAAATGCGGGGAGCAAAAAAAAAAAAAAGACCAGGAGCATGAAAAGGTGTGAAAAATGCGAGGAGCAAAAAAAAAAAAAAAGACCAGGAGCATGAAATGGTGTGAAAAATGCGAGGAGCAAAAAAAAAAAAAAAGACCAAGAGCATGAAAAGGTGTGAAAAATGTGAGGAGCAAAAAAAAAAAAAAAAAGACCAGGAGCATGAAAAGGTGTGAAAAATGCGAGGAGCAAAAAAAAAAAAAGAGACCAGGAGCAGGAAAAGGGGGGAAAAAAGCGAGGAGCAAAAAAAAAAAAAAGACCAGGAGCATGAAAAGGTGTGAAAAATGCGAGGAGCAAAAAAAAAAAAAGAAAGACCAGGAGCATGAAAAGGTGTGAAAAATGCGAGGAGCAAAAGAGAAAAAAAAGACCAAGAGCATGAAAAGGTGTGAAAAATGCGAGGAGCAAAAAAAAAAAAAAAAAAAGAAAGACCAGGAGCATGAAAAGGTGTGAAAAAAGCGAGGAGCAAAAAAAAAAAAAAGACCAGGAGCATGAAAAGGTGTGAAAAATGCGAGGAGCATGAAAAGTTGTGAAAAATGCGAGAAGCATGAAGATGTGTGAAAAATGCGAGGAGCATGAAAAGGTGTGAAAAATGCGGGGAGCATGAAAAGGTGTGAAAAATGCGAGGAGCATGAAAAGGTGCGAAAAATGCGAGGAGCAAAAAAAAAAAAAAAAAAAAAAAAAAAAAAAAGGACCAGGAGCATGAAAAGGTGTGAAAAATGCGAGGAGCAAAAAAAAAAAAAAAAGACCAGGAGCATGAAATGGTGTGAAAAATGCGAGGAGCAAAAAAAAAAAAAAAGACCAAGAGCATGAAAAGGTGTGAAAAATGTGAGGAGCAAAAAAAAAAAAAAAAAGACCAGGAGCATGAAAAGGTGTGAAAAATGCGAGGAGCAAAAAAAAAAAAAGAGACCAGGAGCATGAAAAGGTGTGAAAAATGCGAGGAGCAAAAAAAAAAAAAAAGACCAGGAGCATGAAAAGGTGGGAAAAATGCGAGGAGAAAAAAAAAAAAAAGAAAGACCAGGAGCATGAAAAGGTGTGAAAAATGCGAGGAGCAAAAGAGAAAAAAAAGACCAAGAGCATGAAAAGGTGTGAAAAATGCGAGGAGCAAAAAAAAAAAAAAAAAAAGAAAGACCAGGAGCATGAAAAGGTGTGAAAAATGCGAGGAGCAAAAAAAAAAAAAAGACCAGGAGCATGAAAAGGTGTGAAAAATGCGAGGAGCATGAAAAGTTGTGAAAAATGCGAGAAGCATGAAGATGTGTGAAAAATGCGAGGAGCATGAAAAGGTGTGAAAAAATGCGGGGAGCATGAAAAGGTGTGAAAAATGCGAGGAGCATGAAAAGGTGCGAAAAATGCGAGGAGCAAAAAAAAAAAAAAAAAAAAAAAAAAAAAAAAGGACCAGGAGCATGAAAAGGTGTGAAAAATGCGAGGAGCAAAAAAAAAAAAAAAAAAAAAAAAAGGACCAGGAGCAAGAAAAGGTGCGAAAAAAGCGAGGAGCAAAAAAAAAAAAAAAAAAAAAAAAAAAAAAAAAGGACAAGGAGAAAAAAAAGGTGTGAAAAATGCGAGGAGCAAAAAAAAAAAAAAAAAAAAAAAAGGACCAGGAGCATGAAAAGGTGCGAAAAATGCGAGGAGCATGAAAAGGTGTGAAAAATGCGAGGAGCAAAAAAAAAAAAAAAAAAAAAAAAAAAAAAAAAAAAAGGACCAGGAGCATGAAAAGGTGTGAAAAATGCGAGGAGCATGAAAAGGTGTGAAAAATGCGGGGAGCATGAAAAGGTGTGAAAAATGCGAGGAGCAAAAAAAAAAAAAAAAAAAAAAAAAAAAAAAAGGACCAGGAGCATGAAAAGGTGTGAAAAATGCGCGGAGCATGAAAAGGTGTGAAAAATGCGAGGAGCAAAAAAAAAAAAAAAAAAAAAAAAGGACCAGGAGCATGAAAAGGGGCGAAAAAAGCGAGGAGCATGAAAAGGTGTGAAAAATGCGGGGAGCATGAAAAGGTGTGAAAAATGCGAGGAGCAAAAAAAAAAAAAAAAACGACCAGGAGCATGAAAAGGTGCGAAAAATGCGACGAGCATGAAAAGGTGCGAAAAATGCGACGAGCATGAAAATGTGCGAAAAATGCGAGGAGCATGAAAAGGTGCGAAAAATGCGAGGAGCAAAAAAAAAAAAAAAAAAAAAAAGGACCAGGAGCATGAAAAGGTGCGAAAAATGCGAGGAGCATGAAAAGGTGTGAAAAATGCGAGGAGCAAAAAAAAAAAAAAAAAAAAAAAGGACCAGGAGCATGAAAAGGTGCGAAAAATGCGACGAGCATGAAAAGGTGCGAAAAATGCGACGAGCATGAAAATGTGCGAAAAATGCGAGGAGCATGAAAAGGTGCGAAAAATGCGAGGAGCAAAAAAAAAAAAAAAAAAAAAAGGACCAGGAGCATGAAAAGGTGCGAAAAATGCGAGGAGCATGAAAAGGTGTGAAAAATGCGAGGAGCAAAAAAAAAAAAAAAAAAAAAAAGGACCAGGAGCATGAAAAGGTGCGAAAAATGCGAGGAGCATGAAAAGGTGTGAAAAATGCGGGGAGCATGAAAAGGTGTGAAAAATGCGAGGAGCATGAAAAGGTGCGAAAAATGCGAGGAGCAAAAAAAAAAAAAAAAAAAAAAAAAAAAAAAGGACCAGGAGCATGAAAAGGTGTGAAAAATGCGAGGAGCAAAAAAAAAAAAAAAAAAAAAAAAGGACCAGGAGCATGAAAAGGTGCGAAAAATGCGAGGAGCAAAAAAAAAAAAAAAAAAAAAAAAGGACCAGGAGCATGAAAAGGTGTGAAAAATGCGAGGAGCAAAAAAAAAAAAAAAAAAGGACCAGGAGCATGAAAAGGTGCGAAAAATGCGAGGAGCATGAAAAGGTGTGAAAAATGCGGGGAGCATGAAAAGGTGTGAAAAATGCGAGGAGCAAAAAAAAAAAAAAAAAGGACCAGGAGCATGAAAAGGTGCGAAAAATGCGACGAGCATGAAAAGGTGCGAAAAATGCGACGAGCATGAAAAGGTGCGAAAAATGCGAGGAGCAAAAAAAAAAAAAAAAAAAAAAAAAAAAAAAAGGACCAGGAGCATGAAAAGGTGTGAAAAATGCGACGAGCATGAAAAGATGTGAAAAATGCGAGGAGCATGAAGAGGTGTGAAAAATGCGAGGAGCAAAAAAAAAAAAAAAAAAAAAAAAAAAAAAAGGACCAGGAGCATGAAAAGGTGTGAAAAATGCGACGAGCATGAAAAGATGTGAAAACTGCGAGGAGCATGAAGAGGTGTGAAAAATGCGAGGAGCAAAAAAAAAAAAAAAAAAGACCAGGAGCATGAAAAGGTGCGAAAAATGCGACGAGCATGAAAAGGTGCGAAAAAGGCGAGGAGCAAAAAAAAAAAAAAAAAAAAAGAACCAGGAGCATGAAAAGGTGCGAAAAATGCGAGGAGCATGAAAAGGTGTGAAAAATTTGAGGAGCAAAAAAAAAAAAAAAAAAAAAAAAAAAAAAAAAGGACCAGGAGCATGAAAAGGTGCGAAAAATGCGACGAGCATGAAAAGGTGCGAAAAATGCGACGAGCATGAAAAGGTGCGAAAAATGCGACGAGCATGAAAAGGTGCGAAAAATGCGACGAGCATGAAAAGGTGCGAAAAATGCGACGAGCATGAAAAGGTGCGAAAAATGCGACGAGCATGAAAAGGTGCGAAAAATGCGACGAGCATGAAAAGGTGCGAAAAATGCGACGAGCATGAAAAGGTGTGAAAAATGCGAGGAGCAAAAAAAAAAAAAAAAAAAAAAAAAAAAAAGGACCAGGAGCATGAAAAGGTGTGAAAAATGCGACGAGCATGAAAAGATGTGAAAAATGCGAGGAGCATGAAGAGGTGTGAAAAATGCGAGGAGCAAAAAAAAAAAAAAAAAAAAAAAAAAAAAAAGGACCAGGAGCATGAAAAGGTGTGAAAAATGCGACGAGCATGAAAAGATGTGAAAAATGCGAGGAGCATGAAGAGGTGTGAAAAATGCGAGGAGCAAAAAAAAAAAAAAAAAAGAAAGAAAGAAAGACCAGGGGCATGAAAAGGTGTGAAAAATGCGACGAGCATGAAGAGGTGTGAAAAATGCGAGGAGAAAAAAAAAAAAAAAAAAGGACCAGGAGCATGAAAAGGTGTGAAAAATGCGAGGAGCAAAAAAAAAAAAAAAAAAAAAAAAGGACCAGGAGCAAGAAAAGGTGCGAAAAATGCGAGGAGCATGAAAAGGTGTGAAAAATGCGGGGAGCATGAAAAGGTGTGAAAAATGCGAGGAGCATGAAAAGGTGCGAAAAATGCGAGGAGCAAAAAAAAAAAAAAAAAAAAAAAAAAAAAAAAAGGACCAGGAGCATGAAAAGGTGTGAAAAATGCGGGGAGCATGAAAAGGTGTGAAAAATGCGAGGAGCATGAAAAGGTGCGAAAAATGCGAGGAGAAAAAAAAAAAAAAAAAAAAAAAAAAAAAAAAGGACCAGGAGCATGAAAAGGTGCGAAAAATGCGACGAGCATGAAAAGGTGCGAAAAATGCGACGAGCATGAAAATGTGCGAAAAATGCGAGGAGCATGAAAAGGTGCGAATGCGAGGAGCAAAAAAAAAAAAAAAAAAAAAAGGACCAGGAGCATGAAAAGGTGCGAAAAATGCGAGGAGCATGAAAAGGTGTGAAAAATGCGGGGAGCATGAAAAGGTGTGAAAAATGCGAGGAGCAAAAAAAAAAAAAAAAACGACCAGGAGCATGAAAAGGTGCGAAAAATGCGACGAGCATGAAAAGGGGCGAAAAATGCGACGAGCATGAAAAAGTGCGAAAAAAGCGAGGAGCATGAAAAGGTGCGAAAAATGCGAGGAGCAAAAAAAAAAAAAAAAAAAAAAGGACCAGGAGCATGAAAAGGTGCGAAAAATGCGAGGAGCATGAAAAGGTGTGAAAAATGCGAGGAGCAAAAAAAAAAAAAAAAAAAAAAAAAGGACCAGGAGCATGAAAAGGTGCGAAAAATGCGACGAGCATGAAAAGGTGCGAAAAATGCGACGAGCATGAAAATGTGCGAAAAATGCGAGGAGCATGAAAAGGTGCGAAAAATGCGAGGAGCAAAAAAAAAAAAAAAAAAAAAAGGACCAGGAGCATGAAAAGGTGCGAAAAATGCGAGGAGCATGAAAAGGTGTGAAAAATGCGGGGAGCATGAAAAGGTGTGAAAAATGCGAGGAGCAAAAAAAAAAAAAAAAAACGACCAGGAGCATGAAAAGGTGCGAAAAATGCGACGAGCATGAAAAGGTGCGAAAAATGCGACGAGCATGAAAATGTGCGAAAAATGCGAGGAGCATGAAAAGGTGCGAAAAATGCGAGGAGCAAAAAAAAAAAAAAAAAAAAAAGGACCAGGAGCATGAAAAGGTGCGAAAAATGCGAGGAGCATGAAAAGGTGTGAAAAATGCGAGGAGCAAAAAAAAAAAAAAAAAAAAAAAGGACCAGGAGCAAGAAAAGGGGCGAAAAAAGCGACGAGCATGAAAAGGTGCGAAAAATGCGACGAGCATGAAAATGTGCGAAAAATGCGAGGAGCATGAAAAGGTGCGAAAAATGCGAGGAGCAAAAAAAAAAAAAAAAAAAAAAGGACCAGGAGCATGAAAAGGTGCGAAAAATGCGAGGAGCATGAAAAGGTGTGAAAAATGCGAGGAGCAAAAAAAAAAAAAAAAAAAAAAAGGACCAGGAGCATGAAAAGGTGCGAAAAATGCGAGGAGCATGAAAAGGTGTGAAAAATGCGGGGAGCATGAAAAGGTGTGAAAAATGCGAGGAGCATGAAAAGGTGCGAAAAATGCGAGGAGCAAAAAAAAAAAAAAAAAAAAAAAAAAAAAAAGGACCAGGAGCATGAAAAGGTGTGAAAAATGCGAGGAGCAAAAAAAAAAAAAAAAAAAAAAAAAGGACCAGGAGCATGAAAAGGTGCGAAAAATGCGAGGAGCAAAAAAAAAAAAAAAAAAAAAAAGGACCAGGAGCATGAAAAGGTGTGAAAAATGCGAGGAGCAAAAAAAAAAAAAAAAAAAAAAAAGGACCAGGAGCATGAAAAGGTGCGAAAAATGCGAGGAGCATGAAAAGGTGTGAAAAATGCGGGGGAGCATGAAAAGGTGTGAAAAATGCGAGGAGCAAAAAAAAAAAAAAAAAGGACCAGGAGCATGAAAAGGTGCGAAAAATGCGACGAGCATGAAAAGGTGCGAAAAATGCGACGAGCATGAAAAGGTGCGAAAAATGCGAGGAGCAAAAAAAAAAAAAAAAAAAAAAAAAAAAAAAGGACCAGGAGCATGAAAAGGTGTGAAAAATGCGACGAGCATGAAAAGATGTGAAAAATGCGAGGAGCATGAAGAGGTGTGAAAAATGCGAGGAGCAAAAAAAAAAAAAAAAAAAAAAAAAAAAAAGGACCAGGAGCATGAAAAGGTGTGAAAAATGCGACGAGCATGAAAAGATGTGAAAACTGCGAGGAGCATGAAGAGGTGTGAAAAATGCGAGGAGCAAAAAAAAAAAAAAAAAAGACCAGGAGCATGAAAAGGTGCGAAAAATGCGACGAGCAAGAAAAGGTGCGAAAAAGGCGAGGAGCAAAAAAAAAAAAAAAAAAAAAAGAACCAGGAGCATGAAAAGGTGCGAAAAATGCGAGGAGCATGAAAAGGTGTGAAAAATTTGAGGAGCAAAAAAAAAAAAAAAAAAAAAAAAAAAAAAAAAGGACCAGGAGCATGAAAAGGTGCGAAAAATGCGACGAGCATGAAAAGGTGCGAAAAATGCGACGAGCATGAAAAGGTGCGAAAAATGCGACGAGCATGAAAAGGTGCGAAAAATGCGACGAGCATGAAAAGGTGCGAAAAATGCGACGAGCATGAAAAGGTGCGAAAAATGCGACGAGCATGAAAAGGTGCGAAAAATGCGACGAGCATGAAAAGGTGCGAAAAATGCGACGAGCATGAAAAGGTGTGAAAAATGCGAGGAGCAAAAAAAAAAAAAAAAAAAAAAAAAAAAAGGACCAGGAGCATGAAAAGGTGTGAAAAATGCGACGAGCATGAAAAGATGTGAAAAATGCGAGGAGCATGAAGAGGTGTGAAAAATGCGAGGAGCAAAAAAAAAAAAAAAAAAAAAAAAAAAAAAAGGACCAGGAGCATGAAAAGGTGTGAAAAATGCGACGAGCATGAAAAGATGTGAAAAATGCGAGGAGCATGAAGAGGTGTGAAAAATGCGAGGAGCAAAAAAAAAAAAAAAAAGAAAGAAAGAAAGACCAGGGGCATGAAAAGGTGTGAAAAATGCGACGAGCATGAAGAGGTGTGAAAAATGCGAGGAGAAAAAAAAAAAAAAAAAGGACCAGGAGCATGAAAAGGTGTGAAAAATGCGAGGAGCAAAAAAAAAAAAAAAAAAAAAAAAGGACCAGGAGCATGAAAAGGTGCGAAAAATGCGAGGAGCATGAAAAGGTGTGAAAAATGCGGGGAGCATGAAAAGGTGTGAAAAATGCGAGGAGCATGAAAAGGTGCGAAAAATGCGAGGAGCAAAAAAAAAAAAAAAAAAAAAAAAAAAAAAAGGACCAGGAGCATGAAAAGGTGTGAAAAATGCGGGGAGCATGAAAAGGTGTGAAAAATGCGAGGAGCATGAAAAGGTGCGAAAAATGCGAGGAGCAAAAAAAAAAAAAAAAAAAAAAAAAAAAAAAAGGACCAGGAGCATGAAAAGGTGCGAAAAATGCGACGAGCATGAAAAGGTGCGAAAAATGCGACGAGCATGAAAATGTGCGAAAAATGCGAGGAGCATGAAAAGGTGCGAAAAATGCGAGGAGCAAAAAAAAAAAAAAAAAAAAAAGGACCAGGAGCATGAAAAGGTGCGAAAAATGCGAGGAGCATGAAAAGGTGTGAAAAATGCGAGGAGCAAAAAAAAAAAAAAAAAAAAAAAGGACCAGGAGCATGAAAAGGTGCGAAAAATGCGAGGAGCATGAAAAGGTGTGAAAAATGCGGGGAGCATGAAAAGGTGTGAAAAATGCGAGGAGCATGAAAAGGTGCGAAAAATGCGAGGAGCAAAAAAAAAAAAAAAAAAAAAAAAAAAAAAGGACCAGGAGCATGAAAAGGTGTGAAAAATGCGGGGAGCATGAAAAGGTGTGAAAAATGCGAGGAGCATGAAAAGGTGCGAAAAATGCGAGGAGCAAAAAAAAAAAAAAAAAAAAAAAAAAAAAAAAGGACCAGGAGCATGAAAAGGTGCGAAAAATGCGACGAGCATGAAAAGGTGCGAAAAATGCGACGAGCATGAAAATGTGCGAAAAATGCGAGGAGCATGAAAAGGTGCGAAAAATGCGAGGAGCAAAAAAAAAAAAAAAAAAAAAAAAAAAAAAAGGACCAGGAGCATGAAAAGGTGCGAAAAATGCGACGAGCATGAAAAGGTGCGAAAAATGCGAGGAGCATGAAAAGGTGCGAAAAATGCGAGGAGCAAAAAAAAAAAAAAAAAAAAAAAAAAAAAAAAGGACCAGGAGCATGAAAAGGTGCGAAAAATGCGACGAGCATGAAAAGGTGCGAAAAATGCGACGAGCATGAAAAGGTGCGAAAAATGCGAGGAGCAAAAAAAAAAAAAAAAAAAAAAAAAAAAAAAGGACCAGGAGCATGAAAAGGTGCGAAAAATGCGACGAGCATGAAAATGTGCGAAAAATGCGAGGAGCATGAAAAGGTGCGAAAAATGCGAGGAGCAAAAAAAAAAAAAAAAAAAAAAAAAAAAAAAAGGACCAGGAGCAAGAAAAGGTGTGAAAAATGCGAGGAGCAAAAAAAAAAAAAAAAAAAAAAAAGGACCAGGAGCATGAAAAGGTGCGAAAAATGCGAGGAGCAAAAAAAAAAAAAAAAAAAAAAAAGGACCAGGAGCATGAAAAGGTGCGAAAAATGCGACGAGCATGAAAAGGTGCGAAAAATGCGACGAGCATGAAAAGGTGCGAAAAATGCGACGAGCATGAAAAGGTGCGAAAAATGCGAGGAGCATGAAAAGGTGCGAAAAATGCGAGGAGCAAAAAAAAAAAAAAAAAAAAAAAAAAAAAAAAGGGCCAGGAGCATGAAAAGGTGCGAAAAATGCGACGAGCATGAAAAGGTGCGAAAAATGCGACGAGCATGAAAAGGTGCGAAAAATGCGAGGAGCAAAAAAAAAAAAAAAAAAAAAAAAAAAAAAAGGACCAGGAGCATGAAAAGGTGCGAAAAATGCGACGAGCATGAAAATGTGCGAAAAATGCGAGGAGCATGAAAAGGTGCGAAAAATGCGAGGAGCAAAAAAAAAAAAAAAAAAAAAAAAAAAAAAAAGGACCAGGAGCATGAAAAGGTGCGAAAAATGCGACGAGCATGAAAAGGTGCGAAAAATGCGACGAGCATGAAAAGGTGCGAAAAATGCGAGGAGCATGAAAAGGTGCGAAAAATGCGACGAGCATGAAAAGGTGCGAAAAATGCGAGGAGCATGAAAAGGTGCGAAAAATGCGAGGAGCAAAAAAAAAAAAAAAAAAAAAAGGACCAGGAGCATGAAAAGGTGCGAAAAATGCGAGGAGCATGAAAAGGTGTGAAAAATGCGGGGAGCATGAAAAGGTGTGAAAAATGCGAGGAGCATGAAAAGGTGCGAAAAATGCGAGGAGCAAAAAAAAAAAAAAAAAAAAAAAAAAAAAAAAGGACCAGGAGCATGAAAAGGTGTGAAAAATGCGAGGAGCAAAAAAAAAAAAAAAAAAAAAAAAAGGACCAGGAGCATGAAAAGGTGCGAAAAATGCGAGGAGAAAAAAAAAAAAAAAAAAAAAAAAAGGACCAGGAGCATGAAAAGGTGCGAAAAATGCGACGAGCATGAAAAGGTGCGAAAAATGCGACGAGCATGAAAAGGTGCGAAAAATGCGACGAGCATGAAAAGGTGCGAAAAATGCGACGAGCATGAAAAGGTGCGAAAAATGCGACGAGCATGAAAAGGTGCGAAAAATGCGACGAGCATGAAAAGGTGCGAAAAATGCGACGAGCATGAAAAGGTGCGAAAAATGCGAGGAGCAAAAAAAAAAAAAAAAAAAAAAGGACCAGGAGCATGAAAAGGTGCGAAAAAAGCGAGAAGCAAAAAAAAAAAAAAAAAAAAAAAAAAAAAAAGGACCAGGAGCATGAAAAGGTGCGAAAAAGGCGACGAGCATGAAAAGGTGCGAAAAATGCGACGAGCATGAAAAGGTGCGAAAAATGCGAGGAGCATGAAAAGGTGCGAAAAATGCGAGGAGCAAAAAAAAAAAAAAAAAAAAAAGGACCAGGAGCATGAAAAGGTGCGAAAAATGCGAGGAGCATGAAAAGGTGTGAAAAATGCGGGGAGCATGAAAAGGTGTGAAAAATGCGAGGAGCATGAAAAGGTGCGAAAAATGCGAGGAGCAAAAAAAAAAAAAAAAAAAAAAGGACCAGGAGCATGAAAAGGTGCGAAAAATGCGAGGAGCATGAAAAGGTGTGAAAAATGCGAGGAGCATGAAAAGGTGCGAAAAATGCGAGGAGCAAAAAAAAAAAAAAAAAAAAAAAGACCAGGAGCATGAAAAGGTGCGAAAAATGCGAGGAGCATGAAAAGGTGTGAAAAATGCGAGGAGCATGAAAAGGTGCGAAAAATGCGAGGAGCAAAAAAAAAAAAAAAAAAAAAAAGGACCAGGAGCATGAAAAGGTGCGAAAAAAGCGAGGAGCATGAAAAGGTGTGAAAAATGCGAGGAGCATGAAAAGGTGTGAAAAATGTGAGGATCCAAAAAAAAAATAGAAAGTCCAGGAGCATGAAAAGGTGTGAAAAATGCGAGAAGCAAAAAAAAAAAAAAAAAAAAAAAAGGACCAGGAGCATGAAAAGGTGCGAAAAATGCGAGGAGCATGAAAAGGTGTGAAAAATGCGAGGAGCATGAAAAGGTGTGAAAAATGTGAGGATCCAAAAAAAAAATAGAAAGTCCAGGAGCATGAAAAGGTGTGAAAAATGCGAGAAGCAAAAAAAAAAAAAAAAAAAAAAAAAAAAAAAAGGACCAGGAGCATGAAAAGGTGCGAAAAAGGCGACGAGCATGAAAAGGTGCGAAAAATGCGACGAGCATGAAAAGGTGCGAAAAATGCGAGGAGCATGAAAAGGTGCGAAAAATGCGAGGAGCAAAAAAAAAAAAAAAAAAAAAAGGACCAGGAGCATGAAAAGGTGCGAAAAATGCGAGGAGCATGAAAAGGTGTGAAAAATGCGGGGAGCATGAAAAGGTGTGAAAAATGCGAGGAGCATGAAAAGGTGCGAAAAATGCGAGGAGCAAAAAAAAAAAAAAAAAAAAAAAAAAAAAAAAGGACCAGGAGCATGAAAAGGTGTGAAAAATGCGAGGAGCAAAAAAAAAAAAAAAAAAAAAAAAGGACCAGGAGCATGAAAAGGTGCGAAAAATGCGAGGAGCAAAAAAAAAAAAAAAAAAAAAAAAAGGACCAGGAGCATGAAAAGGTGCGAAAAATGCGACGAGCATGAAAAGGTGCGAAAAATGCGACGAGCAAGAAAAGGTGCGAAAAATGCGACGAGCATGAAAAGGTGCGAAAAATGCGAGGAGCATGAAAAGGTGCGAAAAATGCGAGGAGCATGAAAAGGTGCGAAAAATGCGAGGAGCAAAAAAAAAAAAAAAAAAAAAAAAAAAAAAAGGACCAGGAGCATGAAAAGGTGCGAAAAATGCGACGAGCATGAAAAGGTGCGAAAAATGCGACGAGCATGAAAAGGTGCGAAAAATGCGAGGAGCAAAAAAAAAAAAAAAAAAAAAAAAAGGACCAGGAGCATGAAAAGGTGCGAAAAATGCGACGAGCATGAAAATGTGCGAAAAATGCGAGGAGCATGAAAAGGTGCGAAAAATGCGAGGAGCAAAAAAAAAAAAAAAAAAAAAAAAAAAAAAAGGACCAGGAGCATGAAAAGGTGCGAAAAATGCGACGAGCATGAAAAGGTGCGAAAAATGCGACGAGCATGAAAAGGTGCGAAAAATGCGAGGAGCATGAAAAGGTGCGAAAAATGCGAGGAGCATGAAAAGGTGCGAAAAAGGCGAGGAGCAAAAAAAAAAAAAAAAAAAAAAAAAAAAAAAAGGACCAGGAGCATGAAAAGGTGCGAAAAATGCGACGAGCATGAAAAGGTGCGAAAAATGCGACGAGCATGAAAAGGTGCGAAAAATGCGAGGAGCAAAAAAAAAAAAAAAAAAAAAAAAAAAAAAAAGGACCAGGAGCATGAAAAGGTGCGAAAAATGCGACGAGCATGAAAATGTGCGAAAAATGCGAGGAGCATGAAAAGGTGCGAAAAATGCGAGGAGCAAAAAAAAAAAAAAAAAAAAAAAAAAAAAAAGGACCAGGAGCATGAAAAGGTGCGAAAAATGCGACGAGCATGAAAAGGTGCGAAAAATGCGACGAGCAAGAAAAGGTGCGAAAAATGCGAGGAGCATGAAAAGGTGCGAAAAATGCGACGAGCATGAAAAGGTGCGAAAAATGCGAGGAGCATGAAAAGGTGCGAAAAATGCGAGGAGCAAAAAAAAAAAAAAAAAAAAAAGGACCAGGAGCATGAAAAGGTGCGAAAAATGCGAGGAGCATGAAAAGGTGTGAAAAATGCGGGGAGCATGAAAAGGTGTGAAAAATGCGAGGAGCATGAAAAGGTGCGAAAAATGCGAGGAGCAAAAAAAAAAAAAAAAAAAAAAAAAAAAAAAAGGACCAGGAGCATGAAAAGGTGTGAAAAATGCGAGGAGCAAAAAAAAAAAAAAAAAAAAAAAAAGGACCAGGAGCATGAAAAGGTGCGAAAAAGGCGAGGAGCAAAAAAAAAAAAAAAAAAAAAAAAAGGACCAGGAGCATGAAAAGGTGCGAAAAATGCGACGAGCATGAAAAGGTGCGAAAAATGCGACGAGCATGAAAAGGTGCGAAAAATGCGACGAGCATGAAAAGGTGCGAAAAATGCGACGAGCATGAAAAGGTGCGAAAAATGCGACGAGCATGAAAAGGTGCGAAAAATGCGACGAGCATGAAAAGGTGCGAAAAATGCGACGAGCATGAAAAGGTGCGAAAAATGCGAGGAGCAAAAAAAAAAAAAAAAAAAAAAAGGACCAGGAGCAAGAAAAGGTGCGAAAAAAGCGAGAAGCAAAAAAAAAAAAAAAAAAAAAAAAAAAAAAAAGGACCAGGAGCATGAAAAGGTGCGAAAAAGGCGACGAGCATGAAAAGGTGCGAAAAATGCGACGAGCATGAAAAGGTGCGAAAAATGCGAGGAGCATGAAAAGGGGCGAAAAATGCGAGGAGCAAAAAAAAAAAAAAAAAAAAAAGGACCAGGAGCATGAAAAGGTGCGAAAAATGCGAGGAGCATGAAAAGGTGTGAAAAATGCGGGGAGCATGAAAAGGTGTGAAAAATGCGAGGAGCATGAAAAGGTGCGAAAAATGCGAGGAGCAAAAAAAAAAAAAAAAAAAAAAGGACCAGGAGCATGAAAAGGTGCGAAAAATGCGAGGAGCATGAAAAGGTGTGAAAAATGCGAGGAGCATGAAAAGGTGCGAAAAATGCGAGGAGCAAAAAAAAAAAAAAAAAAAGAAGGACCAGGAGCATGAAAAGGTGCGAAAAATGCGAGGAGCATGAAAAGGTGTGAAAAATGCGAGGAGCATGAAAAGGTGCGAAAAATGCGAGGAGCAAAAAAAAAAAAAAAAAAAAAAGGACCAGGAGCATGAAAAGGTGCGAAAAATGCGAGGAGCATGAAAAGGTGTGAAAAATGCGAGGAGCATGAAAAGGTGTGAAAAATGTGAGGATCCAAAAAAAAAATAGAAAGTCCAGGAGCATGAAAAGGTGTGAAAAATGCGAGGAGCAAAAAAAAAAAAAAAAAAAAAAAAAAAAAAAGGACCAGGAGCATGAAAAGGTGCGAAAAATGCGAGGAGCATGAAAAGGTGTGAAAAATGCGAGGAGCATGAAAAGGTGTGAAAAATGTGAGGATCCAAAAAAAAAATAGAAAGTCCAGGAGCATGAAAAGGTGTGAAAAATGCGAGAAGCAAAAAAAAAAAAAAAAAAAAAAAAAAAAAAAAGGACCAGGAGCATGAAAAGGTGCGAAAAAGGCGACGAGCATGAAAAGGTGCGAAAAATGCGACGAGCATGAAAAGGTGCGAAAAATGCGAGGAGCATGAAAAGGTGCGAAAAATGCGAGGAGCAAAAAAAAAAAAAAAAAAAAAAAGGACCAGGAGCATGAAAAGGTGCGAAAAATGCGAGGAGCATGAAAAGGTGTGAAAAATGCGGGGAGCATGAAAAGGTGTGAAAAATGCGAGGAGCATGAAAAGGTGCGAAAAATGCGAGGAGCAAAAAAAAAAAAAAAAAAAAAAAAAAAAAAAAGGACCAGGAGCATGAAAAGGTGTGAAAAATGCGAGGAGCAAAAAAAAAAAAAAAAAAAAAAAAGGACCAGGAGCATGAAAAGGTGCGAAAAATGCGAGGAGCAAAAAAAAAAAAAAAAAAAAAAAAAGGACCAGGAGCATGAAAAGGTGCGAAAAATGCGACGAGCATGAAAAGGTGCGAAAAATGCGACGAGCATGAAAAGGTGCGAAAAATGCGACGAGCATGAAAAGGTGCGAAAAATGCGACGAGCATGAAAAGGTGCGAAAAATGCGACGAGCATGAAAAGGTGCGAAAAATGCGACGAGCATGAAAAGGTGCGAAAAATGCGACGAGCATGAAAAGGTGCGAAAAATGCGACGAGCATGAAAAGGTGTGAAAAATGCGAGGAGCAAAAAAAAAAAAAAAAAAAAAAAAAAAAAAGGACCAGGAGCATGAAAAGGTGTGAAAAATGCGACGAGCATGAAAAGATGTGAAAAATGCGAGGAGCATGAAGAGGTGTGAAAAATGCGAGGAGCAAAAAAAAAAAAAAAAAAAAAAAAAAAAAAGGACCAGGAGCATGAAAAGGTGTGAAAAATGCGACGAGCATGAAAAGATGTGAAAAATGCGAGGAGCATGAAGAGGTGTGAAAAATGCGAGGAGCAAAAAAAAAAAAAAAAAGAAAGAAAGAAAGACCAGGGGCATGAAAAGGTGTGAAAAATGCGACGAGCATGAAGAGGTGTGAAAAATGCGAGGAGAAAAAAAAAAAAAAAAAGGACCAGGAGCATGAAAAGGTGTGAAAAATGCGAGGAGCAAAAAAAAAAAAAAAAAAAAAAAAAGGACCAGGAGCATGAAAAGGTGCGAAAAATGCGACGAGCATGAAAAGGTGCGAAAAAGGCGAGGAGCAAAAAAAAAAAAAAAAAAAAAGAACCAGGAGCATGAAAAGGTGCGAAAAATGCGAGGAGCATGAAAAGGTGTGAAAAATTTGAGGAGCAAAAAAAAAAAAAAAAAAAAAAAAAAAAAAAAAGGACCAGGAGCATGAAAAGGTGCGAAAAATGCGACGAGCATGAAAAGGTGCGAAAAATGCGACGAGCATGAAAAGGTGCGAAAAATGCGACGAGCATGAAAAGGTGCGAAAAATGCGACGAGCATGAAAAGGTGCGAAAAATGCGACGAGCATGAAAAGGTGCGAAAAATGCGACGAGCATGAAAAGGTGCGAAAAATGCGACGAGCATGAAAAGGTGCGAAAAATGCGACGAGCATGAAAAGGTGTGAAAAATGCGAGGAGCAAAAAAAAAAAAAAAAAAAAAAAAAAAAAGGACCAGGAGCATGAAAAGGTGTGAAAAATGCGACGAGCATGAAAAGATGTGAAAAATGCGAGGAGCATGAAGAGGTGTGAAAAATGCGAGGAGCAAAAAAAAAAAAAAAAAAAAAAAAAAAAAAAGGACCAGGAGCATGAAAAGGTGTGAAAAATGCGACGAGCATGAAAAGATGTGAAAAATGCGAGGAGCATGAAGAGGTGTGAAAAATGCGAGGAGCAAAAAAAAAAAAAAAAAGAAAGAAAGAAAGACCAGGGGCATGAAAAGGTGTGAAAAATGCGACGAGCATGAAGAGGTGTGAAAAATGCGAGGAGAAAAAAAAAAAAAAAAAGGACCAGGAGCATGAAAAGGTGTGAAAAATGCGAGGAGCAAAAAAAAAAAAAAAAAAAAAAAAGGACCAGGAGCATGAAAAGGTGCGAAAAATGCGAGGAGCATGAAAAGGTGTGAAAAATGCGGGGAGCATGAAAAGGTGTGAAAAATGCGAGGAGCATGAAAAGGTGCGAAAAATGCGAGGAGCAAAAAAAAAAAAAAAAAAAAAAAAAAAAAAAAGGACCAGGAGCATGAAAAGGTGTGAAAAATGCGGGGAGCATGAAAAGGTGTGAAAAATGCGAGGAGCATGAAAAGGTGCGAAAAATGCGAGGAGCAAAAAAAAAAAAAAAAAAAAAAAAAAAAAAAAGGACCAGGAGCATGAAAAGGTGCGAAAAATGCGACGAGCATGAAAAGGTGCGAAAAATGCGACGAGCATGAAAATGTGCGAAAAATGCGAGGAGCATGAAAAGGTGCGAAAAATGCGAGGAGCAAAAAAAAAAAAAAAAAAAAAAAGGACCAGGAGCATGAAAAGGTGCGAAAAATGCGAGGAGCATGAAAAGGTGTGAAAAATGCGGGGAGCATGAAAAGGTGTGAAAAATGCGAGGAGCAAAAAAAAAAAAAAAAAACGACCAGGAGCATGAAAAGGTGCGAAAAATGCGACGAGCATGAAAAGGTGCGAAAAATGCGACGAGCATGAAAATGTGCGAAAAATGCGAGGAGCATGAAAAGGTGCGAAAAATGCGAGGAGCAAAAAAAAAAAAAAAAAAAAAAGGACCAGGAGCATGAAAAGGTGCGAAAAATGCGAGGAGCATGAAAAGGTGTGAAAAATGCGAGGAGCAAAAAAAAAAAAAAAAAAAAAAAGGACCAGGAGCATGAAAAGGTGCGAAAAATGCGACGAGCATGAAAAGGTGCGAAAAATGCGACGAGCATGAAAATGTGCGAAAAATGCGAGGAGCATGAAAAGGTGCGAAAAATGCGAGGAGCAAAAAAAAAAAAAAAAAAAAAAGGACCAGGAGCATGAAAAGGTGCGAAAAATGCGAGGAGCATGAAAAGGTGTGAAAAATGCGGGGAGCATGAAAAGGTGTGAAAAATGCGAGGAGCAAAAAAAAAAAAAAAAAACGACCAGGAGCATGAAAAGGTGCGAAAAATGCGACGAGCATGAAAAGGTGCGAAAAATGCGACGAGCATGAAAATGTGCGAAAAATGCGAGGAGCATGAAAAGGTGCGAAAAATGCGAGGAGCAAAAAAAAAAAAAAAAAAAAAAGGACCAGGAGCATGAAAAGGTGCGAAAAATGCGAGGAGCATGAAAAGGTGTGAAAAATGCGAGGAGCAAAAAAAAAAAAAAAAAAAAAAAGGACCAGGAGCATGAAAAGGTGCGAAAAATGCGACGAGCATGAAAAGGTGCGAAAAATGCGACGAGCATGAAAATGTGCGAAAAATGCGAGGAGCATGAAAAGGTGCGAAAAATGCGAGGAGCAAAAAAAAAAAAAAAAAAAAAAGGACCAGGAGCATGAAAAGGTGCGAAAAATGCGAGGAGCATGAAAAGGTGTGAAAAATGCGAGGAGCAAAAAAAAAAAAAAAAAAAAAAAAGGACCAGGAGCATGAAAAGGTGCGAAAAATGCGAGGAGCATGAAAAGGTGTGAAAAATGCGGGGAGCATGAAAAGGTGTGAAAAATGCGAGGAGCATGAAAAGGTGCGAAAAATGCGAGGAGCAAAAAAAAAAAAAAAAAAAAAAAAAAAAAAAGGACCAGGAGCATGAAAAGGTGTGAAAAATGCGAGGAGCAAAAAAAAAAAAAAAAAAAAAAAAAGGACCAGGAGCATGAAAAGGTGCGAAAAATGCGAGGAGCAAAAAAAAAAAAAAAAAAAAAAAGGACCAGGAGCATGAAAAGGTGTGAAAAATGCGAGGAGCAAAAAAAAAAAAAAAAAAAAAAAGGACCAGGAGCATGAAAAGGTGCGAAAAATGCGAGGAGCATGAAAAGGGGTGAAAAATGCGGGGAGCATGAAAAGGTGTGAAAAATGCGAGGAGCAAAAAAAAAAAAAAAAAAGACCAGGAGCATGAAAAGGTGCGAAAAATGCGACGAGCATGAAAAGGTGCGAAAAAGGCGACGAGCATGAAAAGGTGCGAAAAATGCGACGAGCATGAAAAGGTGCGAAAAATGCGAGGAGCATGAAAAGGTGCGAAAAATGCGAGGAGCAAAAAAAAAAAAAAAAAAAAAAGGACCAGGAGCATGAAAAGGTGCGAAAAATGCGAGGAGCATGAAAAGGTGTGAAAAATGCGGGGAGCATGAAAAGGTGTGAAAAATGCGAGGAGCATGAAAAGGTGCGAAAAATGCGAGGAGCAAAAAAAAAAAAAAAAAAAAAAAAAAAAAAAAGGACCAGGAGCATGAAAAGGTGTGAAAAATGCGAGGAGCAAAAAAAAAAAAAAAAAAAAAAAAGGACCAGGAGCATGAAAAGGTGCGAAAAATGCGAGGAGCAAAAAAAAAAAAAAAAAAAAAAAAAGGACCAGGAGCATGAAAAGGTGCGAAAAATGCGACGAGCATGAAAAGGTGCGAAAAATGCGACGAGCATGAAAAGGTGCGAAAAATGCGACGAGCATGAAAAGGTGCGAAAAATGCGACGAGCATGAAAAGGTGCGAAAAATGCGACGAGCATGAAAAGGTGTGAAAAATGCGGGGAGCATGAAAAGGTGTGAAAAATGCGAGGAGCATGAAAAGGTGCGAAAAAAGCGAGGAGCAAAAAAAAAAAAAAAAAAAAAAAAAAAAAAAGGACCAGGAGCATGAAAAGGTGTGAAAAATGCGAGGAGCAAAAAAAAAAAAAAAAAAAAAAAAGGACCAGGAGCATGAAAAGGTGCGAAAAATGCGAGGAGCAAAAAAAAAAAAAAAAAAAAAAAGGACCAGGAGCATGAAAAGGTGTGAAAAATGCGAGGAGCAAAAAAAAAAAAAAAAAAAAAAAAGGACCAGGAGCATGAAAAGGTGCGAAAAATGCGAGGAGCATGAAAAGGTGTGAAAAATGCGGGGAGCATGAAAAGGTGTGAAAAATGCGAGGAGCAAAAAAAAAAAAAAAAAGGACCAGGAGCATGAAAAGGTGCGAAAAATGCGACGAGCATGAAAAGGTGCGAAAAATGCGACGAGCATGAAAAGGTG
This sequence comes from Cervus elaphus, assembly GCF_910594005.1. Classification (NCBI taxonomy): domain Eukaryota; kingdom Metazoa; phylum Chordata; class Mammalia; order Artiodactyla; family Cervidae; genus Cervus; species Cervus elaphus. The sequence continues at coordinate 81,996 of NW_025316690.1, read as the reverse complement.
CGAAAAATGCGAGGAGCAAAAAAAAAAAAAAAAAAAAAAAAAAAAAAAAGGACCAGGAGCATGAAAAGGTGTGAAAAATGCGACGAGCATGAAAAGATGTGAAAAATGCGAGGAGCATGAAGAGGTGTGAAAAATGCGAGGAGCAAAAAAAAAAAAAAAAAAAAAAAAAAAAAAAGGACCAGGAGCATGAAAAGGTGTGAAAAATGCGACGAGCATGAAAAGATGTGAAAACTGCGAGGAGCATGAAGAGGTGTGAAAAATGCGAGGAGCAAAAAAAAAAAAAAAAAAGACCAGGAGCATGAAAAGGTGCGAAAAATGCGACGAGCATGAAAAGGTGCGAAAAAGGCGAGGAGCAAAAAAAAAAAAAAAAAAAAAGAACCAGGAGCATGAAAAGGTGCGAAAAATGCGAGGAGCATGAAAAGGTGTGAAAAATTTGAGGAGCAAAAAAAAAAAAAAAAAAAAAAAAAAAAAAAAAGGACCAGGAGCATGAAAAGGTGCGAAAAATGCGACGAGCATGAAAAGGTGCGAAAAATGCGACGAGCATGAAAAGGTGCGAAAAATGCGACGAGCATGAAAAGGTGCGAAAAATGCGACGAGCATGAAAAGGTGCGAAAAATGCGACGAGCATGAAAAGGTGCGAAAAATGCGACGAGCATGAAAAGGTGCGAAAAATGCGACGAGCATGAAAAGGTGCGAAAAATGCGACGAGCATGAAAAGGTGTGAAAAATGCGAGGAGCAAAAAAAAAAAAAAAAAAAAAAAAAAAAAAGGACCAGGAGCATGAAAAGGTGTGAAAAATGCGACGAGCATGAAAAGATGTGAAAAATGCGAGGAGCATGAAGAGGTGTGAAAAATGCGAGGAGCAAAAAAAAAAAAAAAAAAAAAAAAAAAAAAGGACCAGGAGCATGAAAAGGTGTGAAAAATGCGACGAGCATGAAAAGATGTGAAAAATGCGAGGAGCATGAAGAGGTGTGAAAAATGCGAGGAGCAAAAAAAAAAAAAAAAAGAAAGAAAGAAAGACCAGGGGCATGAAAAGGTGTGAAAAATGCGACGAGCATGAAGAGGTGTGAAAAATGCGAGGAGAAAAAAAAAAAAAAAAAGGACCAGGAGCATGAAAAGGTGTGAAAAATGCGAGGAGCAAAAAAAAAAAAAAAAAAAAAAAAAGGACCAGGAGCATGAAAAGGTGCGAAAAATGCGAGGAGCATGAAAAGGTGTGAAAAATGCGGGGAGCATGAAAAGGTGTGAAAAATGCGAGGAGCATGAAAAGGTGCGAAAAATGCGAGGAGCAAAAAAAAAAAAAAAAAAAAAAAAAAAAAAAAGGACCAGGAGCATGAAAAGGTGTGAAAAATGCGGGGAGCATGAAAAGGTGTGAAAAATGCGAGGAGCATGAAAAGGTGCGAAAAATGCGAGGAGCAAAAAAAAAAAAAAAAAAAAAAAAAAAAAAAAGGACCAGGAGCATGAAAAGGTGCGAAAAATGCGACGAGCATGAAAAGGTGCGAAAAATGCGACGAGCATGAAAATGTGCGAAAAATGCGAGGAGCATGAAAAGGTGCGAAAAATGCGAGGAGCAAAAAAAAAAAAAAAAAAAAAAGGACCAGGAGCATGAAAAGGTGCGAAAAATGCGAGGAGCATGAAAAGGTGTGAAAAATGCGAGGAGCAAAAAAAAAAAAAAAAAAAAAAAGGACCAGGAGCATGAAAAGGTGCGAAAAATGCGAGGAGCATGAAAAGGTGTGAAAAATGCGGGGAGCATGAAAAGGTGTGAAAAATGCGAGGAGCATGAAAAGGTGCGAAAAATGCGAGGAGCAAAAAAAAAAAAAAAAAAAAAAAAAAAAAGGACCAGGAGCAGGAAAAGGGGTGAAAAATGCGGGGAGCATGAAAAGGTGTGAAAAATGCGAGGAGCATGAAAAGGTGCGAAAAATGCGAGGAGCAAAAAAAAAAAAAAAAAAAAAAAAAAAAAAAAGGACCAGGAGCATGAAAAGGTGCGAAAAATGCGACGGCATGAAAAGGTGCGAAAAATGCGACGAGCATGAAAATGTGCGAAAAATGGAGGAGCATGAAAAGGTGCGAAAAATGCGAGGAGCAAAAAAAAAAAAAAAAAAAAAAGGACCAGGAGCATGAAAAGGTGCGAAAAATGCGAGGAGCATGAAAAGGTGTGAAAAATGCGAGGAGCAAAAAAAAAAAAAAAAAAAAAAAGGACCAGGAGCATGAAAAGGTGCGAAAAATGCGAGGAGCATGAAAAGGTGTGAAAAATGCGGGGAGCATGAAAAGGTGTGAAAAAATGCGAGGAGCATGAAAAGGTGCGAAAAATGCGAGGAGCAAAAAAAAAAAAAAAAAAAAAAAAAAAAAAAGGACCAGGAGCATGAAAAGGGGTGAAAAATGCGAGGAGCAAAAAAAAAAAAAAAAAAAAAAAAAGGACCAGGAGCATGAAAAGGTGCGAAAAATGCGAGGAGCAAAAAAAAAAAAAAAAAAAAAAAGGACCAGGAGCATGAAAAGGTGTGAAAAATGCGAGGAGCAAAAAAAAAAAAAAAAAAAAAAAAAGGACCAGGAGCATGAAAAGGTGCGAAAAATGCGAGGAGCATGAAAAGGTGTGAAAAATGCGGGGAGCATGAAAAGGTGTGAAAAATGCGAGGAGCAAAAAAAAAAAAAAAAAGGACCAGGAGCATGAAAAGGTGCGAAAAATGCGACGAGCATGAAAAGGTGCGAAAAATGCGACGAGCATGAAAAGGTGCGAAAAATGCGAGGAGCAAAAAAAAAAAAAAAAAAAAAAAAAAAAAAAAGGACCAGGAGCATGAAAAGGTGTGAAAAATGCGACGAGCATGAAAAGATGTGAAAAATGCGAGGAGCATGAAGAGGTGTGAAAAATGCGAGGAGCAAAAAAAAAAAAAAAAAAAAAAAAAAAAAAAGGACCAGGAGCATGAAAAGGTGTGAAAAATGCGACGAGCATGAAAAGATGTGAAAACTGCGAGGAGCATGAAGAGGTGTGAAAAATGCGAGGAGCAAAAAAAAAAAAAAAAAAGACCAGGAGCATGAAAAGGTGCGAAAAATGCGACGAGCATGAAAAGGTGCGAAAAATGCGAGGAGCAAAAAAAAAAAAAAAAAAAAAAAAAAAAAAAAGGACCAGGAGCATAAGGTGCGAAAAATGCGACGAGCATGAAAAGGTGCGAAAAATGCGACGAGCATGAAAATGTGCGAAAAATGCGAGGAGCATGAAAAGGTGCGAAAAATGCGAGGAGCAAAAAAAAAAAAAAAAAAAAAAGGACCAGGAGCATGAAAAGGTGCGAAAAATGCGAGGAGCATGAAAAGGTGTGAAAAATGCGAGGAGCAAAAAAAAAAAAAAAAAAAAAAAAGGACCAGGAGCATGAAAAGGTGCGAAAAATGCGAGGAGCATGAAAAGGTGTGAAAAATGCGGGGAGCATGAAAAGGTGTGAAAAATGCGAGGAGCATGAAAAGGTGCGAAAAATGCGAGGAGCAAAAAAAAAAAAAAAAAAAAAAAAAAAAAAGGACCAGGAGCATGAAAAGGTGTGAAAAATGCGAGGAGCAAAAAAAAAAAAAAAAAAAAAAAAGGACCAGGAGCATGAAAAGGTGCGAAAAATGCGAGGAGCAAAAAAAAAAAAAAAAAAAAAAAGGACCAGGAGCATGAAAAGGTGTGAAAAATGCGAGGAGCAAAAAAAAAAAAAAAAAAAAAAAAGGACCAGGAGCATGAAAAGGTGCGAAAAATGCGAGGAGCATGAAAAGGTGTGAAAAATGCGGGGAGCATGAAAAGGTGTGAAAAATGCGAGGAGCAAAAAAAAAAAAAAAAAGGACCAGGAGCATGAAAAGGTGCGAAAAATGCGACGAGCATGAAAAGGTGCGAAAAATGCGACGAGCATGAAAAGGTGCGAAAAATGCGAGGAGCAAAAAAAAAAAAAAAAAAAAAAAAAAAAAAAAGGACCAGGAGCATGAAAAGGTGTGAAAAATGCGACGAGCATGAAAAGATGTGAAAAATGCGAGGAGCATGAAGAGGTGTGAAAAATGCGAGGAGCAAAAAAAAAAAAAAAAAAAAAAAAAAAAAAGGACCAGGAGCATGAAAAGGTGTGAAAAATGCGACGAGCATGAAAAGATGTGAAAACTGCGAGGAGCATGAAGAGGTGTGAAAAATGCGAGGAGCAAAAAAAAAAAAAAAAAAGACCAGGAGCATGAAAAGGTGCGAAAAATGCGACGAGCATGAAAAGGTGCGAAAAAGGCGAGGAGCAAAAAAAAAAAAAAAAAAAAAGAACCAGGAGCATGAAAAGGTGCGAAAAATGCGAGGAGCATGAAAAGGTGTGAAAAATTTGAGGAGCAAAAAAAAAAAAAAAAAAAAAAAAAAAAAAAAAGGACCAGGAGCATGAAAAGGTGCGAAAAATGCGACGAGCATGAAAAGGTGCGAAAAATGCGACGAGCATGAAAAGGTGCGAAAAATGCGACGAGCATGAAAAGGTGCGAAAAATGCGACGAGCATGAAAAGGTGCGAAAAATGCGACGAGCATGAAAAGGTGCGAAAAATGCGACGAGCATGAAAAGGTGCGAAAAATGCGACGAGCATGAAAAGGTGCGAAAAATGCGACGAGCATGAAAAGGTGTGAAAAATGCGAGGAGCAAAAAAAAAAAAAAAAAAAAAAAAAAAAAAGGACCAGGAGCATGAAAAGGTGTGAAAAATGCGACGAGCATGAAAAGATGTGAAAAATGCGAGGAGCATGAAGAGGTGTGAAAAATGCGAGGAGCAAAAAAAAAAAAAAAAAAAAAAAAAAAAAAAGGACCAGGAGCATGAAAAGGTGTGAAAAATGCGACGAGCATGAAAAGATGTGAAAAATGCGAGGAGCATGAAGAGGTGTGAAAAATGCGAGGAGCAAAAAAAAAAAAAAAAAGAAAGAAAGAAAGACCAGGGGCATGAAAAGGTGTGAAAAATGCGACGAGCATGAAGAGGTGTGAAAAATGCGAGGAGAAAAAAAAAAAAAAAAAGGACCAGGAGCATGAAAAGGTGTGAAAAATGCGAGGAGCAAAAAAAAAAAAAAAAAAAAAAAAAGGACCAGGAGCATGAAAAGGTGCGAAAAATGCGAGGAGCATGAAAAGGTGTGAAAAATGCGGGGAGCATGAAAAGGTGTGAAAAATGCGAGGAGCATGAAAAGGTGCGAAAAATGCGAGGAGCAAAAAAAAAAAAAAAAAAAAAAAAAAAAAAAAGGACCAGGAGCATGAAAAGGTGTGAAAAATGCGGGGAGCATGAAAAGGTGTGAAAAATGCGAGGAGCATGAAAAGGTGCGAAAAATGCGAGGAGCAAAAAAAAAAAAAAAAAAAAAGGACCAGGAGCATGAAAAGGTGCGAAAAAAGCGACGAGCATGAAAAGGTGCGAAAAATGCGACGAGCATGAAAATGTGCGAAAAATGCGAGGAGCATGAAAAGGTGCGAAAAATGCGAGGAGCAAAAAAAAAAAAAAAAAAAAAAGGACCAGGAGCATGAAAAGGTGCGAAAAATGCGAGGAGCATGAAAAGGTGTGAAAAATGCGAGGAGCAAAAAAAAAAAAAAAAAAAAAAAGGACCAGGAGCATGAAAAGGTGCGAAAAATGCGAGGAGCATGAAAAGGTGTGAAAAATGCGGGGAGCATGAAAAGGTGTGAAAAATGCGAGGAGCATGAAAAGGTGCGAAAAATGCGAGGAGCAAAAAAAAAAAAAAAAAAAAAAAAAAAAAAGGACCAGGAGCATGAAAAGGTGTGAAAAATGCGGGGAGCATGAAAAGGTGTGAAAAATGCGAGGAGCATGAAAAGGTGCGAAAAATGCGAGGAGCAAAAAAAAAAAAAAAAAAAAAAAAAAAAAAAAGGACCAGGAGCATGAAAAGGTGCGAAAAATGCGACGAGCATGAAAAGGTGCGAAAAATGCGACGAGCATGAAAATGTGCGAAAAATGCGAGGAGCATGAAAAGGTGCGAAAAATGCGAGGAGCAAAAAAAAAAAAAAAAAAAAAAAGGACCAGGAGCATGAAAAGGTGCGAAAAATGCGAGGAGCATGAAAAGGTGTGAAAAATGCGAGGAGCATGAAAAGGTGTGAAAAATGTGAGGATCCAAAAAAAAAATAGAAAGTCCAGGAGCATGAAAAGGTGTGAAAAATGCGAGAAGCAAAAAAAAAAAAAAAAAAAAAAAAAAAAAAAGGACCAGGAGCATGAAAAGGTGCGAAAAATGCGAGGAGCAAAAAAAAAAAAAAAAAAAAAAAAAAAAAAAAAGGACCAGGAGCATGAAAAGGTGTGAAAAATGCGAGGAGCAAAAAAAAAAAAAAAAAAAAAAAAGGACCAGGAGCATGAAAAGGTTCGAAAAATGCGAGGAGCATGAAAAGGTGTGAAAAATGCGGGGAGCATGAAAAGGTGTGAAAAATGCGAGGAGCAAAAAAAAAAAAAAAAAGGACCAGGAGCATGAAAAGGTGCGAAAAATGCGACGAGCATGAAAAGGTGCGAAAAATGCGACGAGCATGAAAAGGTGCGAAAAATGCGAGGAGCAAAAAAAAAAAAAAAAAAAAAAAAAAAAAAAAGGACCAGGAGCATGAAAAGGTGTGAAAAATGCGACGAGCATGAAAAGATGTGAAAAATGCGAGGAGCATGAAGAGGTGTGAAAAATGCGAGGAGCAAAAAAAAAAAAAAAAAAAAAAAAAAAAAAAGGACCAGGAGCATGAAAAGGTGTGAAAAATGCGACGAGCATGAAAAGATGTGAAAACTGCGAGGAGCATGAAGAGGTGTGAAAAATGCGAGGAGCAAAAAAAAAAAAAAAAAAGACCAGGAGCATGAAAAGGTGCGAAAAATGCGACGAGCATGAAAAGGTGCGAAAAAGGCGAGGAGCAAAAAAAAAAAAAAAAAAAAAGAACCAGGAGCATGAAAAGGTGCGAAAAATGCGAGGAGCATGAAAAGGTGTGAAAAATTTGAGGAGCAAAAAAAAAAAAAAAAAAAAAAAAAAAAAAAAAGGACCAGGAGCATGAAAAGGTGCGAAAAATGCGACGAGCATGAAAAGGTGCGAAAAATGCGACGAGCATGAAAAGGTGCGAAAAATGCGACGAGCATGAAAAGGTGCGAAAAATGCGACGAGCATGAAAAGGTGCGAAAAATGCGACGAGCATGAAAAGGTGCGAAAAATGCGACGAGCATGAAAAGGTGCGAAAAATGCGACGAGCATGAAAAGGTGCGAAAAATGCGACGAGCATGAAAAGGTGTGAAAAATGCGAGGAGCAAAAAAAAAAAAAAAAAAAAAAAAAAAAAGGACCAGGAGCATGAAAAGGTGTGAAAAATGCGACGAGCATGAAAAGATGTGAAAAATGCGAGGAGCATGAAGAGGTGTGAAAAATGCGAGGAGCAAAAAAAAAAAAAAAAAAAAAAAAAAAAAAGGACCAGGAGCATGAAAAGGTGTGAAAAATGCGACGAGCATGAAAAGATGTGAAAAATGCGAGGAGCATGAAGAGGTGTGAAAAATGCGAGGAGCAAAAAAAAAAAAAAAAAAAAAAAGGACCAGGAGCATGAAAAGGTGCGAAAAATGCGAGGAGCATGAAAAGGTGTGAAAAATGCGGGGAGCATGAAAAGGTGTGAAAAATGCGAGGAGCATGAAAAGGTGCGAAAAATGCGAGGAGCAAAAAAAAAAAAAAAAAAAAAAAAAAAAAAAGGACCAGGAGCATGAAAAGGTGTGAAAAATGCGGGGAGCATGAAAAGGTGTGAAAAATGCGAGGAGCATGAAAAGGTGCGAAAAATGCGAGGAGCAAAAAAAAAAAAAAAAAAAAAAAAAAAAAAAAGGACCAGGAGCATGAAAAGGTGCGAAAAATGCGACGAGCATGAAAAGGTGCGAAAAATGCGACGAGCATGAAAATGTGCGAAAAATGCGAGGAGCATGAAAAGGTGCGAAAAATGCGAGGAGCAAAAAAAAAAAAAAAAAAAAAAGGACCAGGAGCATGAAAAGGTGCGAAAAATGCGAGGAGCATGAAAAGGTGTGAAAAATGCGAGGAGCATGAAAAGGTGTGAAAAATGTGAGGATCCAAAAAAAAAATAGAAAGTCCAGGAGCATGAAAAGGTGTGAAAAATGCGAGAAGCAAAAAAAAAAAAAAAAAAAAAAAAAAAAAAAGGACCAGGAGCAAGAAAAGGTGCGAAAAATGCGAGGAGCAAAAAAAAAAAAAAAAAAAAAAAAAAAAAAAAAGGACCAGGAGCATGAAAAGGTGCGAAAAATGCGACGAGCATGAAAAGGTGCGAAAAAAGCGAAGAGAATGAAAAGGTGCGAAAAATGCGAGGAGCAAAAAAAAAAAAAAAAAAAAAAAAAAAAAAAGGACCAGGAGCATGAAAAGGTGTGAAAAATGCGACGAGCATGAAAAGATGTGAAAAATGCGAGGAGCATGAAGAGGTGTGAAAAATGCGAGGAGCAAAAAAAAAAAAAAAAAAAAAAAAAAAAAAGGACCAGGAGCATGAAAAGGTGTGAAAAATGCGACGAGCATGAAAAGATGTGAAAACTGCGAGGAGCATGAAGAGGTGTGAAAAATGCGAGGAGCAAAAAAAAAAAAAAAAAAGACCAGGAGCATGAAAAGGTGCGAAAAATGCGACGAGCATGAAAAGGTGCGAAAAAGGCGAGGAGCAAAAAAAAAAAAAAAAAAAAAGAACCAGGAGCATGAAAAGGTGCGAAAAATGCGAGGAGCATGAAAAGGTGTGAAAAATTTGAGGAGCAAAAAAAAAAAAAAAAAAAAAAAAAAAAAAAAAGGACCAGGAGCATGAAAAGGTGCGAAAAATGCGACGAGCATGAAAAGGTGCGAAAAATGCGACGAGCATGAAAAGGTGCGAAAAATGCGACGAGCATGAAAAGGTGCGAAAAATGCGACGAGCATGAAAAGGTGCGAAAAATGCGACGAGCATGAAAAGGTGCGAAAAATGCGACGAGCATGAAAAGGTGCGAAAAATGCGACGAGCATGAAAAGGTGCGAAAAATGCGACGAGCATGAAAAGGTGTGAAAAATGCGAGGAGCAAAAAAAAAAAAAAAAAAAAAAAAAAAAAAGGACCAGGAGCATGAAAAGGTGTGAAAAATGCGACGAGCATGAAAAGATGTGAAAAATGCGAGGAGCATGAAGAGGTGTGAAAAATGCGAGGAGCAAAAAAAAAAAAAAAAAAAAAAAAAAAAAGGACCAGGAGCATGAAAAGGTGTGAAAAATGCGACGAGCATGAAAAGATGTGAAAAATGCGAGGAGCATGAAGAGGTGTGAAAAATGCGAGGAGCAAAAAAAAAAAAAAAAAGAAAGAAAGAAAGACCAGGGGCATGAAAAGGTGTGAAAAATGCGACGAGCATGAAGAGGTGTGAAAAATGCGAGGAGAAAAAAAAAAAAAAAAAGGACCAGGAGCATGAAAAGGTGTGAAAAATGCGAGGAGCATGAAAAGGTGTGAAAAATGCGAGGAGCAAAAAAAAAAAAAAAAAAAAAAAAAAAAAAAAGGACCAGGAGCATGAAAAGGTGCGAAAAATGCGACGAGCATGAAAAGGTGCGAAAAATGCGACGAGCATGAAAATGTGCGAAAAATGCGAGGAGCATGAAAAGGTGCGAAAAATGCGAGGAGCAAAAAAAAAAAAAAAAAAAAAAGGACCAGGAGCATGAAAAGGTGCGAAAAATGCGAGGAGCATGAAAAGGTGTGAAAAATGCGGGGAGCATGAAAAGGTGTGAAAAATGCGAGGAGCAAAAAAAAAAAAAAAAAAAAAAAAGGACCAGGAGCATGAAAAGGTGCGAAAAATGCGAGGAGCATGAAAAGGTGTGAAAAATGCGGGGAGCATGAAAAGGTGTGAAAAATGCGAGGAGCAAAAAAAAAAAAAAAAAGGACCAGGAGCATGAAAAGGTGCGAAAAATGCGACGAGCATGAAAAGGTGCGAAAAATGCGACGAGCATGAAAAGGTGCGAAAAATGCGAGGAGCAAAAAAAAAAAAAAAAAAAAAAAAAAAAAAAGGACCAGGAGCATGAAAAGGTGTGAAAAATGCGACGAGCATGAAAAGATGTGAAAAATGCGAGGAGCATGAAGAGGTGTGAAAAATGCGAGGAGCAAAAAAAAAAAAAAAAAAAAAAAAAAAAAAGGACCAGGAGCATGAAAAGGTGTGAAAAATGCGACGAGCATGAAAAGATGTGAAAAATGCGAGGAGCATGAAGAGGTGTGAAAAATGCGAGGAGCAAAAAAAAAAAAAAAAAGAAAGAAAGAAAGACCAGGGGCATGAAAAGGTGTGAAAAATGCGACGAGCATGAAGAGGTGTGAAAAATGCGAGGAGAAAAAAAAAAAAAAAAAGGACCAGGAGCATGAAAAGGTGTGAAAAATGCGAGGAGCAAAAAAAAAAAAAAGACCAGGAGCATGAAAAGGTGTGAAAAATGCGAGGAGCATGAAAAGTTGTGAAAAATGCGAGAAGCATGAAGATGTGTGAAAAATGCGAGGAGCATGAAAAGGTGTGAAAAATGCGGGGAGCATGAAAAGGTGTGAAAAATGCGAGGAGCATGAAAAGGTGCGAAAAATGCGAGGAGCAAAAAAAAAAAAAAAAAAAAAAAAAAAAAAAGGACCAGGAGCATGAAAAGGTGTGAAAAATGCGAGGAGCAAAAAAAAAAAAAAAAAAAAAAAAGGACCAGGAGCATGAAAAGGTGCGAAAAATGCGAGGAGCAAAAAAAAAAAAAAAAAAAAAAAAAAAAAAAGGACCAGGAGCATGAAAAGGTGTGAAAAATGCGAGGAGCAAAAAAAAAAAAAAGACCAGGAGCATGAAAAGGTGTGAAAAATGCGAGGAGCAAAAAAAAAAAAAGAAAGACCAGGAGCATGAAAAGGTGTGAAAAATGCGAGGAGCAAAAGAGAAAAAAAAGACCAAGAGCATGAAAAGGTGTGAAAAATGCGAGGAGCAAAAAAAAAAAAAAAAAAAGAAAGACCAGGAGCATGAAAAGGTGTGAAAAATGCGAGGAGCAAAAAAAAAAAAAAGACCAGGAGCATGAAAAGGTGTGAAAAATGCGAGGAACATGAAAAGTTGTGAAAAATGCGAGAAGCATGAAGATGTGTGAAAAATGCGAGGAGCATGAAAAGGTGTGAAAAATGCGGGGAGCATGAAAAGGTGTGAAAAATGCGAGGAGCATGAAAAGGTGCGAAAAATGCGAGGAGCAAAAAAAAAAAAAAAAAAAAAAAAAAAAAAAGGACCAGGAGCATGAAAAGGTGTGAAAAATGCGAGGAGCAAAAAAAAAAAAAAAGACCAGGAGCATGAAATGGTGTGAAAAATGCGAGGAGCAAAAAAAAAAAAAAAGACCAAGAGCATGAAAAGGTGTGAAAAATGTGAGGAGCAAAAAAAAAAAAAAAAGACCAGGAGCATGAAAAGGTGTGAAAAATGCGAGGAGCAAAAAAAAAAAAAGAGACCAGGAGCATGAAAAGGTGTGAAAAATGCGAGGAGCAAAAAAAAAAAAAAGACCAGGAGCATGAAAAGGTGTGAAAAATGCGAGGAGCAAAAAAAAAAAAAGAAAGACCAGGAGCATGAAAAGGTGTGAAAAATGCGAGGAGCAAAAGAGAAAAAAAAGACCAAGAGCATGAAAAGGTGTGAAAAATGCGAGGAGCAAAAAAAAAAAAAAAAAAAGAAAGACCAGGAGCATGAAAAGGTGTGAAAAATGCGAGGAGCAAAAAAAAAAAAAAGACCAGGAGCATGAAAAGGTGTGAAAAATGCGAGGAGCATGAAAAGTTGTGAAAAATGCGAGAAGCATGAAGATGTGTGAAAAATGCGAGGAGCATGAAAAGGTGTGAAAAATGCGGGGAGCATGAAAAGGTGTGAAAAATGCGAGGAGCATGAAAAGGTGCGAAAAATGCGAGGAGCAAAAAAAAAAAAAAAAAAAAAAAAAAAAAAAAGGACCAGGAGCATGAAAAGGTGTGAAAAATGCGAGGAGCAAAAAAAAAAAAAAAAAAAAAAAAGGACCAGGAGCATGAAAAGGTGCGAAAAATGCGAGGAGCAAAAAAAAAAAAAAAAAAAAAAAAAAAAAAAAGGACCAGGAGCATGAAAAGGTGTGAAAAATGCGAGGAGCAAAAAAAAAAAAAAAAAAAAAAAGGACCAGGAGCATGAAAAGGTGCGAAAAATGCGAGGAGCATGAAAAGGTGTGAAAAATGCGAGGAGCAAAAAAAAAAAAAAAAAAAAAAAAAAAAAAAAAAAGGACCAGGAGCATGAAAAGGTGTGAAAAATGCGAGGAGCATGAAAAGGTGTGAAAAATGCGGGGAGCATGAAAAGGTGTGAAAAATGCGAGGAGCAAAAAAAAAAAAAAAAAAAAAAAAAAAAAAAAGGACCAGGAGCATGAAAAGGTGTGAAAAATGCGCGGAGCATGAAAAGGTGTGAAAAATGCGAGGAGCAAAAAAAAAAAAAAAAAAAAAAAAAGGACCAGGAGCATGAAAAGGTGCGAAAAATGCGAGGAGCATGAAAAGGTGTGAAAAATGCGGGGAGCATGAAAAGGTGTGAAAAATGCGAGGAGCAAAAAAAAAAAAAAAAACGACCAGGAGCATGAAAAGGTGCGAAAAATGCGACGAGCATGAAAAGGTGCGAAAAATGCGACGAGCATGAAAATGTGCGAAAAATGCGAGGAGCATGAAAAGGTGCGAAAAATGCGAGGAGCAAAAAAAAAAAAAAAAAAAAAAGGACCAGGAGCATGAAAAGGTGCGAAAAATGCGAGGAGCATGAAAAGGTGTGAAAAATGCGAGGAGCAAAAAAAAAAAAAAAAAAAAAAAGGACCAGGAGCATGAAAAGGTGCGAAAAATGCGACGAGCATGAAAAGGTGCGAAAAATGCGACGAGCATGAAAATGTGCGAAAAATGCGAGGAGCATGAAAAGGTGCGAAAAATGCGAGGAGCAAAAAAAAAAAAAAAAAAAAAAGGACCAGGAGCATGAAAAGGTGCGAAAAATGCGAGGAGCATGAAAAGGTGTGAAAAATGCGAGGAGCAAAAAAAAAAAAAAAAAAAAAAAGGACCAGGAGCATGAAAAGGTGCGAAAAATGCGAGGAGCATGAAAAGGTGTGAAAAATGCGGGGAGCATGAAAAGGTGTGAAAAATGCGAGGAGCATGAAAAGGTGCGAAAAATGCGAGGAGCAAAAAAAAAAAAAAAAAAAAAAAAAAAAAAGGACCAGGAGCATGAAAAGGTGTGAAAAATGCGAGGAGCAAAAAAAAAAAAAAAAAAAAAAAAGGACCAGGAGCATGAAAAGGTGCGAAAAATGCGAGGAGCAAAAAAAAAAAAAAAAAAAAAAAAGGACCAGGAGCATGAAAAGGTGTGAAAAATGCGAGGAGAAAAAAAAAAAAAAAAAAAAAAAAGGACCAGGAGCATGAAAAGGTGCGAAAAATGCGAGGAGCATGAAAAGGTGTGAAAAATGCGGGGAGCATGAAAAGGTGTGAAAAATGCGAGGAGCAAAAAAAAAAAAAAAAAGGACCAGGAGCATGAAAAGGTGCGAAAAATGCGACGAGCATGAAAAGGTGCGAAAAATGCGACGAGCATGAAAAGGTGCGAAAAATGCGAGGAGCAAAAAAAAAAAAAAAAAAAAAAAAAAAAAAAAGGACCAGGAGCATGAAAAGGTGTGAAAAATGCGACGAGCATGAAAAGATGTGAAAAATGCGAGGAGCATGAAGAGGTGTGAAAAATGCGAGGAGCAAAAAAAAAAAAAAAAAAAAAAAAAAAAAGGAACAGGAGCATGAAAAGGGGTGAAAAAAGCGACGAGCATGAAAAGATGTGAAAACTGCGAGGAGAATGAAGAGGTGTGAAAAATGCGAGGAGCAAAAAAAAAAAAAAAAAAGACCAGGAGCATGAAAAGGTGCGAAAAATGCGACGAGCATGAAAAGGTGCGAAAAAGGCGAGGAGCAAAAAAAAAAAAAAAAAAAAAGAACCAGGAGCATGAAAAGGTGCGAAAAATGCGAGGAGCATGAAAAGGTGTGAAAAATTTGAGGAGCAAAAAAAAAAAAAAAAAAAAAAAAAAAAAAAAAGGACCAGGAGCATGAAAAGGTGCGAAAAATGCGACGAGCATGAAAAGGTGCGAAAAATGCGACGAGCATGAAAAGGTGCGAAAAATGCGACGAGCATGAAAAGGTGCGAAAAATGCGACGAGCATGAAAAGGTGCGAAAAATGCGACGAGCATGAAAAGGTGCGAAAAATGCGACGAGCATGAAAAGGTGCGAAAAATGCGACGAGCATGAAAAGGTGCGAAAAATGCGACGAGCATGAAAAGGTGTGAAAAATGCGAGGAGCAAAAAAAAAAAAAAAAAAAAAAAAAAAAAAGGACCAGGAGCATGAAAAGGTGTGAAAAATGCGACGAGCATGAAAAGATGTGAAAAATGCGAGGAGCATGAAGAGGTGTGAAAAATGCGAGGAGCAAAAAAAAAAAAAAAAAAAAAAAAAAAAAAAGGACCAGGAGCATGAAAAGGTGTGAAAAATGCGACGAGCATGAAAAGATGTGAAAAATGCGAGGAGCATGAAGAGGTGTGAAAAATGCGAGGAGCAAAAAAAAAAAAAAAAAGAAAGAAAGAAAGACCAGGGGCATGAAAAGGTGTGAAAAATGCGACGAGCATGAAGAGGTGTGAAAAATGCGAGGAGAAAAAAAAAAAAAAAAAGGACCAGGAGCATGAAAAGGTGTGAAAAATGCGAGGAGCAAAAAAAAAAAAAAAAAAAAAAAAAGGACCAGGAGCATGAAAAGGTGCGAAAAATGCGAGGAGCATGAAAAGGTGTGAAAAATGCGGGGAGCATGAAAAGGTGTGAAAAATGCGAGGAGCATGAAAAGGTGCGAAAAATGCGAGGAGCAAAAAAAAAAAAAAAAAAAAAAAAAAAAAAAGGACCAGGAGCATGAAAAGGTGTGAAAAATGCGGGGAGCATGAAAAGGTGTGAAAAATGCGAGGAGCATGAAAAGGTGCGAAAAATGCGAGGAGCAAAAAAAAAAAAAAAAAAAAAAAAAAAAAAAAGGACCAGGAGCATGAAAAGGTGCGAAAAATGCGACGAGCATGAAAAGGTGCGAAAAATGCGACGAGCATGAAAATGTGCGAAAAATGCGAGGAGCATGAAAAGGTGCGAAAAATGCGAGGAGCAAAAAAAAAAAAAAAAAAAAAAGGACCAGGAGCAGGAAAAGGGGCGAAAAATGCGAGGAGAATAAAAAGGTGTGAAAAAGGCGGGGAGCATGAAAAGGTGTGAAAAATGCGAGGAGAAAAAAAAAAAAAAAAAACGACCAGGAGCATGAAAAGGTGCAAAAAATGCGACGAGCATGAAAAGGTGCGAAAAATGCGACGAGCATGAAAATGTGCGAAAAATGCGAGGAGCATGAAAAGGTGCGAAAAATGCGAGGAGCAAAAAAAAAAAAAAAAAAAAAAAGGACCAGGAGCATGAAAAGGTGCGAAAAATGCGAGGAGCATGAAAAGGTGTGAAAAATGCGAGGAGCAAAAAAAAAAAAAAAAAAAAAAAGGACCAGGAGCATGAAAAGGTGCGAAAAATGCGACGAGCATGAAAAGGTGCGAAAAATGCGACGAGCATGAAAATGTGCGAAAAATGCGAGGAGCATGAAAAGGTGCGAAAAATGCGAGGAGCAAAAAAAAAAAAAAAAAAAAAAGGACCAGGAGCATGAAAAGGTGCGAAAAATGCGAGGAGCATGAAAAGGTGTGAAAAATGCGAGGAGCAAAAAAAAAAAAAAAAAAAAAAAGGACCAGGAGCATGAAAAGGTGCGAAAAATGCGAGGAGCATGAAAAGGTGTGAAAAATGCGGGGAGCATGAAAAGGTGTGAAAAATGCGAGGAGCATGAAAAGGTGCGAAAAATGCGAGGAGCAAAAAAAAAAAAAAAAAAAAAAAAAAAAAAGGACCAGGAGCATGAAAAGGTGTGAAAAATGCGAGGAGCAAAAAAAAAAAAAAAAAAAAAAAAGGACCAGGAGCATGAAAAGGTGCGAAAAATGCGACGAGCATGAAAAGGTGCGAAAAATGCGACGAGCATGAAAATGTGCGAAAAATGCGAGGAGCATGAAAAGGTGCGAAATGCGAGGAGCAAAAAAAAAAAAAAAAAAAAAAGGACCAGGAGCATGAAAAGGTGCGAAAAATGCGAGGAGCATGAAAAGGTGTGAAAAATGCGGGGAGCATGAAAAGGTGTGAAAAATGCGAGGAGCAAAAAAAAAAAAAAAAAAAAAAAAAGGACCAGGAGCATGAAAAGGTGCGAAAAATGCGAGGAGCATGAAAAGGTGTGAAAAATGCGGGGAGCATGAAAAGGTGTGAAAAATGCGAGGAGCAAAAAAAAAAAAAAAAAGGACCAGGAGCATGAAAAGGTGCGAAAAATGCGACGAGCATGAAAAGGTGCGAAAAATGCGACGAGCATGAAAAGGTGCGAAAAATGCGAGGAGCAAAAAAAAAAAAAAAAAAAAAAAAAAAAAAAAGGACCAGGAGCATGAAAAGGTGTGAAAAATGCGACGAGCATGAAAAGATGTGAAAAATGCGAGGAGCATGAAGAGGTGTGAAAAATGCGAGGAGCAAAAAAAAAAAAAAAAAAAAAAAAAAAAAAGGACCAGGAGCATGAAAAGGTGTGAAAAATGCGACGAGAATGAAAAGATGTGAAAAATGCGAGGAGCATGAAGAGGTGTGAAAAATGCGAGGAGCAAAAAAAAAAAAAAAAAGAAAGAAAGAAAGACCAGGGGCATGAAAAGGTGTGAAAAATGCGACGAGCATGAAGAGGTGTGAAAAATGCGAGGAGAAAAAAAAAAAAAAAAAGGACCAGGAGCATGAAAAGGTGTGAAAAATGCGAGGAGCAAAAAAAAAAAAAAAAAAAAAAAAAGGACCAGGAGCATGAAAAGGTGCGAAAAATGCGAGGAGCATGAAAAGGTGTGAAAAATGCGGGGAGCATGAAAAGGTGTGAAAAATGCGAGGAGCAAAAAAAAAAAAAAAAAGGACCAGGAGCATGAAAAGGTGCGAAAAATGCGACGAGCATGAAGAGGTGTGAAAAATGCGAGGAGAAAAAAAAAAAAAAAAAGGACCAGGAGCATGAAAAGGTGTGAAAAATGCGAGGAGCAAAAAAAAAAAAAAAAAAAAAAAAAAAAAAAAAGGACCAGGAGCATGAAAAGGTGTGAAAAATGCGAGGAGCAAAAAAAAAAAAAAGACCAGGAGAATGAAAAGGTGTAAAAAATGCGGGGAGCAAAAAAAAAAAAAAGACCAGGAGCATGAAAAGGTGTGAAAAATGCGAGGAGCAAAAAAAAAAAAAAAGACCAGGAGCATGAAATGGTGTGAAAAATGCGAGGAGCAAAAAAAAAAAAAAAGACCAAGAGCATGAAAAGGTGTGAAAAATGTGAGGAGCAAAAAAAAAAAAAAAAGACCAGGAGCATGAAAAGGTGTGAAAAATGCGAGGAGCAAAAAAAAAAAAAGAGACCAGGAGCATGAAAAGGTGTGAAAAATGCGAGGAGCAAAAAAAAAAAAAAGACCAGGAGCATGAAAAGGTGTGAAAAATGCGAGGAGCAAAAAAAAAAAAAGAAAGACCAGGAGCATGAAAAGGTGTGAAAAATGCGAGGAGCAAAAGAGAAAAAAAAGACCAAGAGCATGAAAAGGTGTGAAAAATGCGAGGAGCAAAAAAAAAAAAAAAAAAAGAAAGACCAGGAGCATGAAAAGGTGTGAAAAATGCGAGGAGCAAAAAAAAAAAAAAGACCAGGAGCATGAAAAGGTGTGAAAAATGCGAGGAGCATGAAAAGTTGTGAAAAATGCGAGAAGCATGAAGATGTGTGAAAAATGCGAGGAGCATGAAAAGGTGTGAAAAATGCGGGGAGCATGAAAAGGTGTGAAAAATGCGAGGAGCATGAAAAGGTGCGAAAAATGCGAGGAGCAAAAAAAAAAAAAAAAAAAAAAAAAAAAAAAGGACCAGGAGCATGAAAAGGTGTGAAAAATGCGAGGAGCAAAAAAAAAAAAAAAGACCAGGAGCATGAAATGGTGTGAAAAATGCGAGGAGCAAAAAAAAAAAAAAAGACCAAGAGCATGAAAAGGTGTGAAAAATGTGAGGAGCAAAAAAAAAAAAAAAAGACCAGGAGCATGAAAAGGTGTGAAAAATGCGAGGAGCAAAAAAAAAAAAAGAGACCAGGAGCATGAAAAGGTGTGAAAAATGCGAGGAGCAAAAAAAAAAAAAAGACCAGGAGCATGAAAAGGTGTGAAAAATGCGAGGAGCAAAAAAAAAAAAAGAAAGACCAGGAGCATGAAAAGGTGTGAAAAATGCGAGGAGCAAAAGAGAAAAAAAAGACCAAGAGCATGAAAAGGTGTGAAAAATGCGAGGAGCAAAAAAAAAAAAAAAAAAAGAAAGACCAGGAGCATGAAAAGGTGTGAAAAATGCGAGGAGCAAAAAAAAAAAAAAGACCAGGAGCATGAAAAGGTGTGAAAAATGCGAGGAGCATGAAAAGTTGTGAAAAATGCGAGAAGCATGAAGATGTGTGAAAAATGCGAGGAGCATGAAAAGGTGTGAAAAATGCGGGGAGCATGAAAAGGTGTGAAAAATGCGAGGAGCATGAAAAGGTGCGAAAAATGCGAGGAGCAAAAAAAAAAAAAAAAAAAAAAAAAAAAAAAAGGACCAGGAGCATGAAAAGGTGTGAAAAATGCGAGGAGCAAAAAAAAAAAAAAAAAAAAAAAAGGACCAGGAGCATGAAAAGGTGCGAAAAATGCGAGGAGCAAAAAAAAAAAAAAAAAAAAAAAAAAAAAAAAGGACCAGGAGCATGAAAAGGTGTGAAAAATGCGAGGAGCAAAAAAAAAAAAAAAAAAAAAAAAGGACCAGGAGCATGAAAAGGTGCGAAAAATGCGAGGAGCATGAAAAGGTGTGAAAAATGCGAGGAGCAAAAAAAAAAAAAAAAAAAAAAAAAAAAAAAAAAAGGACCAGGAGCATGAAAAGGTGTGAAAAATGCGACGAGCATGAAAAGGTGTGAAAAATGCGGGGAGCATGAAAAGGTGTGAAAAATGCGAGGAGCAAAAAAAAAAAAAAAAAAAAAAAAAAAAAAAAGGACCAGGAGCATGAAAAGGTGTGAAAAATGCGCGGAGCATGAAAAGGTGTGAAAAATGCGAGGAGCAAAAAAAAAAAAAAAAAAAAAAAAAGGACCAGGAGCATGAAAAGGTGCGAAAAATGCGAGGAGCATGAAAAGGTGTGAAAAATGCGGGGAGCATGAAAAGGTGTGAAAAATGCGAGGAGCAAAAAAAAAAAAAAAAACGACCAGGAGCATGAAAAGGTGCGAAAAATGCGACGAGCATGAAAAGGTGCGAAAAATGCGACGAGCATGAAAATGTGCGAAAAATGCGAGGAGCATGAAAAGGTGCGAAAAATGCGAGGAGCAAAAAAAAAAAAAAAAAAAAAAAGGACCAGGAGCATGAAAAGGTGCGAAAAATGCGAGGAGCATGAAAAGGTGTGAAAAATGCGAGGAGCAAAAAAAAAAAAAAAAAAAAAAAGGACCAGGAGCATGAAAAGGTGCGAAAAATGCGACGAGCATGAAAAGGTGCGAAAAATGCGACGAGCATGAAAATGTGCGAAAAATGCGAGGAGCATGAAAAGGTGCGAAAAATGCGAGGAGCAAAAAAAAAAAAAAAAAAAAAAAGGACCAGGAGCATGAAAAGGTGCGAAAAATGCGAGGAGCATGAAAAGGTGTGAAAAATGCGAGGAGCAAAAAAAAAAAAAAAAAAAAAAAAGGACCAGGAGCATGAAAAGGTGCGAAAAATGCGAGGAGCATGAAAAGGTGTGAAAAATGCGGGGAGCATGAAAAGGTGTGAAAAATGCGAGGAGCATGAAAAGGTGCGAAAAATGCGAGGAGCAAAAAAAAAAAAAAAAAAAAAAAAAAAAAAAGGACCAGGAGCATGAAAAGGTGTGAAAAATGCGAGGAGCAAAAAAAAAAAAAAAAAAAAAAAAAGGACCAGGAGCATGAAAAGGTGCGAAAAATGCGAGGAGCAAAAAAAAAAAAAAAAAAAAAAAAGGACCAGGAGCATGAAAAGGTGTGAAAAATGCGAGGAGCAAAAAAAAAAAAAAAAAAAAAAAAGGACCAGGAGCATGAAAAGGTGCGAAAAATGCGAGGAGCATGAAAAGGTGTGAAAAATGCGGGGAGCATGAAAAGGTGTGAAAAATGCGAGGAGCAAAAAAAAAAAAAAAAAGGACCAGGAGCATGAAAAGGTGCGAAAAATGCGACGAGCATGAAAAGGTGCGAAAAATGCGACGAGCATGAAAAGGTGCGAAAAATGCGAGGAGCAAAAAAAAAAAAAAAAAAAAAAAAAAAAAAAAGGACCAGGAGCATGAAAAGGTGTGAAAAATGCGACGAGCATGAAAAGATGTGAAAAATGCGAGGAGCATGAAGAGGTGTGAAAAATGCGAGGAGCAAAAAAAAAAAAAAAAAAAAAAAAAAAAAAAGGACCAGGAGCATGAAAAGGTGTGAAAAATGCGACGAGCATGAAAAGATGTGAAAAATGCGAGGAGCATGAAGAGGTGTGAAAAATGCGAGGAGAAAAAAAAAAAAAAAAAAAAGACCAGGAGCATGAAAAGGTGCGAAAAATGCGACGAGCATGAAAAGGTGCGAAAAAGGCGAGGAGCAAAAAAAAAAAAAAAAAAAAAGAACCAGGAGCATGAAAAGGTGCGAAAAATGCGAGGAGCATGAAAAGGTGTGAAAAATTTGAGGAGCAAAAAAAAAAAAAAAAAAAAAAAAAAAAAAAAAGGACCAGGAGCATGAAAAGGTGCGAAAAATGCGACGAGCATGAAAAGGTGCGAAAAATGCGACGAGCATGAAAAGGTGCGAAAAATGCGACGAGCATGAAAAGGTGCGAAAAATGCGACGAGCATGAAAAGGTGCGAAAAATGCGACGAGCATGAAAAGGTGCGAAAAATGCGACGAGCATGAAAAGGTGCGAAAAATGCGACGAGCATGAAAAGGTGCGAAAAATGCGACGAGCATGAAAAGGTGTGAAAAATGCGAGGAGCAAAAAAAAAAAAAAAAAAAAAAAAAAAAAAGGACCAGGAGCATGAAAAGGTGTGAAAAATGCGACGAGCATGAAAAGATGTGAAAAATGCGAGGAGCATGAAGAGGTGTGAAAAATGCGAGGAGCAAAAAAAAAAAAAAAAAAAAAAAAAAAAAAAGGACCAGGAGCATGAAAAGGTGTGAAAAATGCGACGAGCATGAAAAGATGTGAAAAATGCGAGGAGCATGAAGAGGTGTGAAAAATGCGAGGAGCAAAAAAAAAAAAAAAAAGAAAGAAAGAAAGACCAGGGGCATGAAAAGGTGTGAAAAATGCGACGAGCATGAAGAGGTGTGAAAAATGCGAGGAGAAAAAAAAAAAAAAAAAGGACCAGGAGCATGAAAAGGTGTGAAAAATGCGAGGAGCAAAAAAAAAAAAAAAAAAAAAAAAGGACCAGGAGCATGAAAAGGTGCGAAAAATGCGAGGAGCATGAAAAGGTGTGAAAAATGCGGGGAGCATGAAAAGGTGTGAAAAATGCGAGGAGCATGAAAAGGTGCGAAAAATGCGAGGAGCAAAAAAAAAAAAAAAAAAAAAAAAAAAAAAAGGACCAGGAGCATGAAAAGGTGTGAAAAATGCGGGGAGCATGAAAAGGTGTGAAAAATGCGAGGAGCATGAAAAGGTGCGAAAAATGCGAGGAGCAAAAAAAAAAAAAAAAAAAAAAAAAAAAAAAGGACCAGGAGCATGAAAAGGTGCGAAAAATGCGACGAGCATGAAAAGGTGCGAAAAATGCGACGAGCATGAAAATGTGCGAAAAATGCGAGGAGCATGAAAAGGTGCGAAAAATGCGAGGAGCAAAAAAAAAAAAAAAAAAAAAAGGACCAGGAGCATGAAAAGGTGCGAAAAATGCGAGGAGCATGAAAAGGTGTGAAAAATGCGGGGAGCATGAAAAGGTGTGAAAAATGCGAGGAGCAAAAAAAAAAAAAAAAACGACCAGGAGCATGAAAAGGTGCGAAAAATGCGACGAGCATGAAAAGGTGCGAAAAATGCGACGAGCATGAAAATGTGCGAAAAATGCGAGGAGCATGAAAAGGTGCGAAAAATGCGAGGAGCAAAAAAAAAAAAAAAAAAAAAAGGACCAGGAGCATGAAAAGGTGCGAAAAATGCGAGGAGCATGAAAAGGTGTGAAAAATGCGAGGAGCAAAAAAAAAAAAAAAAAAAAAAAGGACCAGGAGCATGAAAAGGTGCGAAAAATGCGACGAGCATGAAAAGGTGCGAAAAATGCGACGAGCATGAAAATGTGCGAAAAATGCGAGGAGCATGAAAAGGTGCGAAAAATGCGAGGAGCAAAAAAAAAAAAAAAAAAAAAAGGACCAGGAGCATGAAAAGGTGCGAAAAATGCGAGGAGCATGAAAAGGTGTGAAAAATGCGGGGAGCATGAAAAGGTGTGAAAAATGCGAGGAGCAAAAAAAAAAAAAAAAAACGACCAGGAGCATGAAAAGGTGCGAAAAATGCGACGAGCATGAAAAGGTGCGAAAAATGCGACGAGCATGAAAATGTGCGAAAAATGCGAGGAGCATGAAAAGGTGCGAAAAATGCGAGGAGCAAAAAAAAAAAAAAAAAAAAAAGGACCAGGAGCATGAAAAGGTGCGAAAAATGCGAGGAGCATGAAAAGGTGTGAAAAATGCGAGGAGCAAAAAAAAAAAAAAAAAAAAAAAGGACCAGGAGCATGAAAAGGTGCGAAAAATGCGACGAGCATGAAAAGGTGCGAAAAATGCGACGAGCATGAAAATGTGCGAAAAATGCGAGGAGCATGAAAAGGTGCGAAAAATGCGAGGAGCAAAAAAAAAAAAAAAAAAAAAAGGACCAGGAGCATGAAAAGGTGCGAAAAATGCGAGGAGCATGAAAAGGTGTGAAAAATGCGAGGAGCAAAAAAAAAAAAAAAAAAAAAAAGGACCAGGAGCATGAAAAGGTGCGAAAAATGCGAGGAGCATGAAAAGGTGTGAAAAATGCGGGGAGCATGAAAAGGTGTGAAAAATGCGAGGAGCATGAAAAGGTGCGAAAAATGCGAGGAGCAAAAAAAAAAAAAAAAAAAAAAAAAAAAAAAGGACCAGGAGCATGAAAAGGTGTGAAAAATGCGAGGAGCAAAAAAAAAAAAAAAAAAAAAAAAGGACCAGGAGCATGAAAAGGTGCGAAAAATGCGAGGAGCAAAAAAAAAAAAAAAAAAAAAAAAGGACCAGGAGCATGAAAAGGTGTGAAAAATGCGAGGAGCAAAAAAAAAAAAAAAAAAAAAAAAAGGACCAGGAGCATGAAAAGGTGCGAAAAATGCGAGGAGCATGAAAAGGTGTGAAAAATGCGGGGAGCATGAAAAGGTGTGAAAAATGCGAGGAGCAAAAAAAAAAAAAAAAAGGACCAGGAGCATGAAAAGGTGCGAAAAATGCGACGAGCATGAAAAGGTGCGAAAAATGCGACGAGCATGAAAAGGTGCGAAAAATGCGAGGAGCAAAAAAAAAAAAAAAAAAAAAAAAAAAAAAAGGACCAGGAGCATGAAAAGGTGTGAAAAATGCGACGAGCATGAAAAGATGTGAAAAATGCGAGGAGCATGAAGAGGTGTGAAAAATGCGAGGAGCAAAAAAAAAAAAAAAAAAAAAAAAAAAAAAAGGACCAGGAGCATGAAAAGGTGTGAAAAATGCGACGAGCATGAAAAGATGTGAAAACTGCGAGGAGCATGAAGAGGTGTGAAAAATGCGAGGAGCAAAAAAAAAAAAAAAAAAGACCAGGAGCATGAAAAGGTGCGAAAAATGCGACGAGCATGAAAAGGTGCGAAAAAGGCGAGGAGCAAAAAAAAAAAAAAAAAAAAAGAACCAGGAGCATGAAAAGGTGCGAAAAATGCGAGGAGCATGAAAAGGTGTGAAAAATTTGAGGAGCAAAAAAAAAAAAAAAAAAAAAAAAAAAAAAAAAGGACCAGGAGCATGAAAAGGTGCGAAAAATGCGACGAGCATGAAAAGGTGCGAAAAATGCGACGAGCATGAAAAGGTGCGAAAAATGCGACGAGCATGAAAAGGTGCGAAAAATGCGACGAGCATGAAAAGGTGCGAAAAATGCGACGAGCATGAAAAGGTGCGAAAAATGCGACGAGCATGAAAAGGTGCGAAAAATGCGACGAGCATGAAAAGGTGCGAAAAATGCGACGAGCATGAAAAGGTGTGAAAAATGCGAGGAGCAAAAAAAAAAAAAAAAAAAAAAAAAAAAAGGACCAGGAGCATGAAAAGGTGTGAAAAATGCGACGAGCATGAAAAGATGTGAAAAATGCGAGGAGCATGAAGAGGTGTGAAAAATGCGAGGAGCAAAAAAAAAAAAAAAAAAAAAAAAAAAAAAGGACCAGGAGCATGAAAAGGTGTGAAAAATGCGACGAGCATGAAAAGATGTGAAAAATGCGAGGAGCATGAAGAGGTGTGAAAAATGCGAGGAGCAAAAAAAAAAAAAAAAAGAAAGAAAGAAAGACCAGGGGCATGAAAAGGTGTGAAAAATGCGACGAGCATGAAGAGGTGTGAAAAATGCGAGGAGAAAAAAAAAAAAAAAAAGGACCAGGAGCATGAAAAGGTGTGAAAAATGCGAGGAG